>NC_079226.1:12714959-12834959 GCF_029633865.1 Lampris incognitus
ATACTTCACTACGCTAAAATGAAAAAATATTTATTGATGATGAGATGAAAACTAACAAACCAAACAGGAAAGAGTGGATCACAGGCTCATCCTCCCAGCAGATCCTCAGACATATGTATGCATAGGACTGTAGACTAGTGCCCCTTCTCCACTACGTGGTCCCGGCTCAACTCGACTCGTCCTCTTTTCATATTCCATTACTGCAAAGTACCGGCATTTTGGTAGCTGTCACCACGTTTCTGGTACCCCCTTTGTCGAGGTTCCAAAAAGAAAGAAAGAAAAAAAACTGGAGCGGGTACCAAAATCAACGCAGACCTCTGATTGGTCGGAGAAACGCGTCACTGCGTCAGTTTGCGTCACTGCGTCATCAATGCGCGCATGGGATATCGCCCGGCATTTTTAAATACCGAAGCGGAGTTATCTTAAAAGTACATTTTGAAATTGAAAACCAGGCGTCGCCATTACGACCAACTACACGTACTGTTACTGTAATGGAAAACGGCACAGAAGCGAGTCGAGTCGAGTCGAGCCGAGCCGGTACCACGTAGTGGAAAAGGGGCTAGCCGTCTATCTTTCAGTATGATAGTGGGGGTACGCTAAAGTGGGGGAAACGCTACGGTGAAACGTGGCGTTTTCGTCCTCATTTCAGTCTTTCTACACTTTCTCATGTCTCTTGGCATCCCGGAGGGGGGGGGGACGTGGGGGTCCACGGTGGTTCTCCTGATGGTAGAACAACTTTCTCTCGTGATAGAGGAATAGGATCTAACTGGAGTAACACTCTTAAATGGAGGCGCTGGAGTCCTCCCCAAGCCCCAGCTGGGGATGATCCGGGAAGCAAAATCATCACTGACGTACGGTTACCATGCACCCTTCCTAACCCGTGTGCTTGTATAGAAACCCAGCATCAGATGGGTCCCACTGTAGAAGGACCTCTTAACCTCCCGATGAACAACATGCAGAGAACGACAGCAGATGAGAGAAAATGACCGATGGCGGCAAAAAAAAAAAAAGCCCATAGAGAAAGGAGTAGCAGGAGATAACGGGTGGGATGAGACCGGATGGCCAAGAGCTACTGTCTGCTGAATACACGTGGACTTGATTACCGGGGAGCACGGGATAATTAGTGCTCCCCTGATAATATTCAGCCGTGTTTACATTCAGTTTATGGGAGCAAAGAGGCTTGATCACAGCCGAGCAGCCTGTGCATTATGCAACAAAGCAAGCGATTACTAAACAAATGAGCGCGCGTGCAGAGATTTTTTTGTCTTTCCTTTCTCTCCTTAAATTCTCGTGATAATGCTCTCTCTCTCTCTCTCTCATACACCCAGCCCCGAAACCACACACACACACACACACACACACACACACACACACACACACACACACACACACACACACACACACACACACACACACGTGCTCTCCATCACTTGGACCATTTCCATGCTTATTTTCTCTAAAATTACGTTCTCTCTATTATTTTCCCTACTCTCTCGGGGGCTGACTTGGTAAAATGATTGTTGGGAACAACCATACTCTGACACACACTTGGTCACTTCTCTGGAAGTGTTCGCCGTTGCAACCGGCGGCCTCTCCAGAGACTCATCTGTGTGACCTGTAATGCATGAGCGATTGTTACTGGTGTCTCTAATGTCCCTGGTGCCACCTGGGTAAACAGCTATGTGATAAAGAAGTCTAGTTTGGCTGTTGGAGGTGAGATGAGAAGTCACTGGTGTTACGATGTCAACCTAGTTTCACAGATAAAACGTTTGTACACAACTTATATGTGTATATCGGCCCCCACAAGCCTACGTGTCAACGTATTAAATCACCTTCTCTCATTATGGACACAATGCCTTCCAATGTATTCATGGATGAGGACGTTGTAGGGGACATCCACTCAGATCCTCTGCTTTAGCACTAGGTATAATGTTAGAAATGGTTACGTTTAGGTGTTAGATTAGAGATGGTTAAATTAAGTTTGGGGTGGTTAAAATCAAGGTACGAGTGTGGGAGGCCAGTTGCTAAACTTTGTAACCCATGGTGAGTGTACATTTGGGTTAAATCTTTGCAGATCTTGACATATGTCCTTAATTGTGTCCTCAATCACTGATACGTTGACTATCAACATATTTTGGTTGTACATGAACACATTTGCTTGTGAGACTGGATTGGGTTAAGTCCAGTCACAGATTAATAACATTTAATGACTTAATTTAAAACAGGTCATGTCACAGAGGGAGCAGGAATTTCGGACTCAAATGCAGATGTGATATGAACATAGTAGCATGGTGGTGACATGACAGTGACATGGTACAGACATGGTAACATGGTGGTAACATGGTAATATGACAGTGACATGGTACAGACATTGTAACATGACAGTGACATGGTAACATGGTGGTAACATGGTAATATGACAGTGACATGGTACAGACATTGTAACATGACAGTGACATGGTACAGCCATGGTAACATGGTGGTAATATGACAGTGACATGGTACAGCCATGGTAACATGGTGGTAACATGACAGTGACATGGTACAGACATGGTAACATGACAGTGACATGGTAGACATGGTAACATGGTAATATGACAGTGAAATGGTACAAACATTGTAACATGACAGTGACATGGTAGACATGGTAATATGACAGTGACATGGTACAGACATTGTAACATGACAGTGACATGGTAACATGGTGGTAACATGGTAATATGACAGTGACATGGTACAGACATTGTAACATGACAGTGACATGGTAACATGGTGGTAACATGGTAATATGACAGTGACATGGTACAGACATTGTAACATGATAGTGACATGGTACAGACATGGTAACATAGTGGTAACATGGAAACATGACAGTGACATGGTACAGACATGGTAACATGGTGGTAACATGGTACAGACATTGTAACATGATAGTGACATGGTACAGACATGGTAAAATGGTGGTAACATGACAGTGACATGGTACAGACATGGTAACATGGTGGTAACATGGTAATATGCCAGTGACATGGTACAGACATTGTAACATGATAGTGACATGGTACAGACATGGTAACATGGTGGTGACATGGTACAGACATGGTACACTCTGACAGTGAACAAACTAAACAGCCAAATTTAAATACGAAGAAACTTGATTGAATAATCAGCAACAATTTTGGGGCAAATGGGTAACAGAGGAAAACTGGACAGGGCTCGGGCCGGGATCGTGTATAATGGTGGAGAATGACCATGAAATGTTGAGAGGTACAAAGATCAACAATAATCAAATTAAGGTACATTAGTCTTCCTTAAAACTATACTTATCATACCACCCTAAACCCACATATAGACTTACACCCAGTTCACATTATTCTACCTAATTATAAATGGTAATGAGCATCATTGGAGTTAGACACTGGAATCACAGCCACTGATTCAAAACGCACTAAACAGAGATTTATAGTTGTCCTGGATTCAAAATGGTGAACTCTTACATCTCAGCTGGATCCAAACTCCCTTTCATACATTAGCTGTGCAGTCTTAGTTTATATATAAATGTTACCAGAAAAGAGATTTGATTTTTGTCTTCGCTATGTTGCCTTCAATATCTACACACAGTACAATAGTCCATCCATACATCCATACATCCATCTATTGACACTCAATCCAATTCAGGGTCAAGGTATCCCAGCAGGCACTGGGTTGGAGGGTAAGGACACACCCTGGACAGGATACCCCCCCTCCCACAGACCATATTTATAGACTCAAATTCATTCACTCTATGGACTGTGGGGGAAGCCAAAGTACCTGAAGGAAATTCTCACAAACACAGGTAGAGATGAGACAATATATTATATAGGACATATAATGGTAATCAGTATAAATTATACTGATGTAATATTGGATACATGTAATTCTTTTGTCATATACATTGTGAATAACATGCACTACATTAGGAACAAGAGGTACAACACCACATTTTATTCATACAGCACTGTATTTTCTTTCTCATATCACGTTAAAAGAATCATCAATCAGAATCAGAATCAGAATACTTTATTTATCCCTGAGGGTTTCAAGATCATAACAGAAAAGAGTGGGGAGCACATGCAAACTCCATACAATTGAACTGGAATCAAACCCGGGGCCCTCTTGCTGTGAGGTGACCATGTCAACCACTAAGGCAGCATGCTGCCCTGTATATAGCACATGCAATGTATAAATGAATATATCTCTCTAACAGCGAGAGGTCCCGGTATGTAAGGCGTATACTATATGTGTGTGTGTGTGTGCGCGTGTGTGTACGCGCACGTCCAATCTCTCATTCCTCTCCTTTAGTTCACAAGCCTGAGACTCCTGGGAGGCAATTAAAAATGGTAAGACTTCACCTGACTACTTTTTAATTAGCTCCCACGAGTCTCTTCAGTGTTAAATGAGTCAATGGCAGATAGTAGTCACAACTTCAGCCTTCAGTGGGCGCTCTTTTGGCTGTACACGACAGCCAGGGTGCCTGGCTCATAAATTTGCGTCTGTTTTCAGCATCTCCTTTTATCAATTAAGCCTTTGACCGCCGACTTTGTGGGTCAGAATTCACTTTTTTTTTTTTACCCATCATGAAGGAGGTGCTGTCATGTATATTGAGTCCTGAACCAAAAACAGATTTGGGTGAAATTGAAATTTTACGGTTTTACGGTTGCCAGCTGTGGTTTGTTGCTTCCGGTTTTTTTTTTGTTACTCTGCTTAATCTTTAATTTTTAACAACTTTTATAAACTCCTTGAGACCATTGGGTTATTTTAAATGATTTTATGGTTTTCCTGTATGGATTTTTATCTGATCATCGAGGGTTGCAATGACAACCTGGTTTACTCCTGGTGAGAACCGTGTGGACTCAGCCCTCACCTGGCGGGGCTAACTTACTCTTTCCCCCCCCGTGAACATCGATCAACTGGTTTAATATTACTATGCCCTGCGAGGACTGTCTAAAACAGGGTTGGGCAAACTTATCCAGAAAGGACTAGTGTGGGTGAAGGTTTTTGTTCCAACCAAGCAATTACACATCTGTGTCTCCTAATCAAGTTCCTCAGCAAAGACTCTACTGGTTGATTTAGTGAGATCAGGTGTGTAACTGCTTAAATGGAACTAAAACCTGCACCCACACGGGCCCTTTCTGGATAAGATTGTCCACCCCTGGTCTACAAGCAACAAATGACATTACTAACATCAAGGATGATATCCGACAGCTCTCAGATGAACTGCGAAAAAAAGAAGTTTATTTTATCTGATTTTATTGACATGGGAGCCTCACAATCCAAAACGACCTCAGTTATGAACTCAGCTTTCTCTGACACCATCCTCTGGGACCCATCATCTCACTGCCGGTCCTCCTCCTGCTCTAGTCTCAGCTCACAGGCCATCTGGACGGAGATGGTAGTCAGACATGGCAAGATGTCTGACTACCATCCCTGCCTCACCTGAGCTGCCTCACCTCCCACCATAAACCTCTCACATCTTTTCTATCTAAGGTTCTAAAGAAATTTCTTCTCAGTCAATTTCTTTTACGAACACTAATACTGTTTTTAATAGTTTCCAGTCTGGTTTTAGATCACTTCATAGCACCAAGACAGCTCTAGTTAAGGTCAATAATGACCTACTGCTGACTGCAGACAGAGGTGACTGCTCAATTTAGTTCTTTTAGACTTAAAATGCTGCCTTTGACATGGTCGATCACAGCATCCTCTCACATCGCTTAGAGACTTGGGTTGACATCAAGGGCTCGGCTCTTAGCTTATTACGCTCTTACCTCACCATCAGAACGTGTACCTCCTTGGTGTCTCAGTTGAGTTATGGTGTCCCTCAAGGCTCAGTTCTTGGCCCCCTTCTCTTTTCTATATACATGCTGCCCCTTGGCCAGGTCATTCAAAATCACAATGTGCTCTACAATGTCTATGCTGATGACACTCAGTTATGAATGCCACTAAAACCCAGATTCCAGCGCCTTAGCAAATCTCACAACTTGGCTCTCTGACATTAAATCTTGGATATCCGAAAATTTTCTCAAATTTAATGATGATAAATCTGAGTTCATTCTGTTCGGTCCCGAAAATTCCATCAGCCCTGTTGTTACCAATCTTGGTGGTCTGTCAGGTAGTCTTAATCAGGCTGCTAGGGATCTTGGGGGTAATATCCGATGCTAACCTCATTTTTGATAATAAAATCAAACCTGTTGTTCAGTCAAGCTTTTTCTAGTTCAAGCTAATCTCCAAAATTAGGTAATTTTTATCAATTGCCGATCTGCAAAAGTTGTACATGCTTTTATCTATTCTTGGCTTGACTACTGTAATGCACTTTACTCTGGTATCAGCAAGGGCTCCTTCCACCATCTGCAGTTGGTACAAAACGCCACTGCTGGGCTCATTACCGGGACAAGGAAGCAAGACCATATCACTCCTGTGGTTGCCTCCCTACACTGGCTTCCTGTTATATTTTGAATTGATTTTAAATTTTACTGCTCACTTTCAAGGCTTGAAATGGTCTTGCTCCTTCATATATTTGTGATTTATTGACTTAGTATATGCCCCCTCGACCATTAAGAACTGCAGATGGAGCACATGGAGATGGATTGTTGTAATGCTCATTGTTGTAATATAATGTAATTGTTGTAATGTAATGTAATGTAATTGTTATTCCCAGGTCCTGGTTTGTTACAAAGGGTGATCGGGCGTTTGCTGTTCCCCCACACTTTGGAACCCTCTTCCTGTTGAAACCAAGTCTCTAGCTTCTTTTAAATCTCTTCTTAAAACTTTTCTTTTTATGAAAGCTTTTACAAATGTTTGATATTTGTTTTTACTTACACTGTTTTTATTTTTACTCTTACTTATTCGGTCTTACTCTTATTTTAGCTTTGCCTGGTTTTATTTTTTTGTGAATCACTTTGTGACATTGTTTTAGAGAAGTGCTATACAAATAAAATTATTGTTTTTTCTTTCACGTTTCCTGTTTTACATCCTGTAGAGCCGGGTCCAAACTATGGACCTGAGGCACTATAGGGCAGATGTCACTTGATTGACAGTACTCGTCACAATATGTGGGCTGTTCTGAGTAGGGCGATCTTCTGGACTGCACAGATGTTGATGTTGCCTGGGATATGGTTGGTGAACTCTTACATTCCCTTCTTCATGAATCCTAGTTTCGGTCTTCATTCCCCACATCCTGTTGATTTCAGTCTGCAGGTCTTTGTACTTGGTCAGCTTCTCTGTGACTCTCACTGAGGTGTTTTTTTCGGATGGTATTGCCATGTCAATGAGCATGCACCTCTTTTGCTTCCTGTCCTTGATAACGATGTCGGGTTTGTTGGCTTTTATCTCTCTGTCAGTGTGGATGGGCATGTCCCAGAGGACAGTGACATCATTGTTTTCAGGGACCTTTTTTGGCTGATGTTCGTACCACTTCTCAGTCGTCTTAATCTTGTAACTCCTGCAGATCTTCCATTGCAGGTATTGTTATTATTATAATTATTATTATTATCATTGGGGACTCCATGGTCTGAAACATGCGTTTCGTAAATGCGGTAATGTGCTGCTTTCCTGGAGCTACTACCCCTGTCATCCTGAAGAAACTCCCAGGACTCCTGGATTCCTTTCCGACAATTACGAAAGTAACAGTCCACGTTGACATCGATGACACTGCCCATCAGCAGTCCAAGCTGACAAAAGGCGATTTTATCCGTCCTTTTTATCTGCTCAGCAGATGTGGAAAAACCCCTTTTACTTCTGGCCAAATTCCCACACTGGTTCGCAGTGTGAGGCATTTAAGTAGAATTCTCAGCCTTCATGCCTGGCTCCAGTCCGTGAGTATAGCGCACAACATTGGGTTTATTCACAACTTTGATTTGTTCTGGAAGCACTCCTCTCTGTAAAGAAGAGACGGTCTTTACCAGAACATGCTAGGTAGTCGCATGCTTGCTGCTAATTTGCAGCATGCTGTTCTGTCCTCCACATGATTGACTATTTACATCACACATGTGCTTTCCTGAACCCACTTCTTCCCCTTTTTCCACAACGAGTGCTGCATCCTTTGCTCACACCAGCTACCCCTTATGGTATGATCGCACTGCAGTTCGACCTCTTCCTATTCCTGACCGTATTACCGACAGACACCATTACCCTCAACATCACCACAACAAATGACACATGAATCAGTCCAATCTATGTCCCCTTCCTCAGTCCTCACAACCTATCACAAAACAACATTATCTGAAACTGGTTTTGCTCAACACTCGTTCACTCAATAGCAAAAGCCTCATTCTGGGTCAATTTATAACTGACAGTAACCTGGATTTCCTTTGCCTCACTGAAAGCTGGCATACACCTCTGGACTATTTCTCGCTAAACCAGACCACACCCACATGATGCACATACATTGATAAACCTTGTCTTGAGGGACGGGGAGGTAGTGTTGCTGCTGTTTACAGGAATGACATTAAAACAACCACCATTTCCATTCGTGCTATTTATTTTTTCATCAAACTCTCTGGTCCAACTCCCTTGGTCATTGCCGTTATCTACCCCCCCCCAAGTCAAACCCCTCCTTTCTATCTGACTTCTCTGATTTTTTCTGACCCAGCTATGTGCCATCTCACCTTCCGTTCTCCTCCTGGGTGATTTTAATGTCCACATTGATGACACTGGCTGTAAAGCTGCCATAGAATTCCTGGAACTGCTATAATGCTTCAACTTCACACAAGATATCAACTTCTCCACTCACAGCCGTGGTCACATCCTGGACCTGGTCTGTTCCACTGGTCTCACAATACATCAACTCTCCAGCCTAAACCTCAATATCTCTGACAACCTGGCAATCACCATGAACACTGACATCCCTATCCCCATCCCAAAAGTCAAATGCAAAATATCCCCCAGAAATCTCAAATTTATCAACCCCCTGCTCTTTTTGCCTCTCTTGCCGGTAAAATGTCTGCCTCCCCTCCTCCGCTGTCTGATAATCCCTCCGATCTTGTCAATTATTATAATGACTCACTCTCCTCCTGTCTTCATCAGCTGGCCCCGACTAAAACCAAAATAGTCTCATTCACACACCCAGTGCCCTGGTTTACTCCTGAACTCCCATCAAATGAACTCCTGTAAGCATCAGCATGGAAGACTTGGCAAGAAAACTGGTTTAACAGTGCATCTCCAAGCCTACACAGACTCCTTTCAACAGTGCAAAGTTGCTTTCATCAAAGCCTGGTCCACCTACTACTCACACCTCATACACTCTGGCTCCACCAACCACAAGGCTCTCTTTTCCACAAATAAAATTCTCAAACCCAGTGACAATACCTCCAATTCCTTCACAGTTAACAAGTGCAACTCTTTCCTTTCATTTTTCCAAACTAAAATTGACACCATCTACAGCAAACTGACCACCTCCCCCAAACTCTCAACCCCTCCCCTCCCTCTTACCACTCAGACCCTGTCAAAGTGCTCTCCTGTGTCCCCAAATGGAGCCGTCCAACCTTATGGTAGGAATGAGCAGCTCCACTTATGTTCTGGATCCAAACCCATCCAATCTTGTTAAGGACTGTCTCCTAGCTATCTCTTCACTCATCACAGAAACCATTCACTCCTCTTTCAGCTCTGGCTCAGTCCCCCATACACTTAAACTGGCTGCTGTCATCACATCCTCAAAAAAACAAAACAAAAAAAAACTTGCACTCAAACCTGATATGAGCAATTTCCAGCCTATCTGCAATCTCCCCATTCTGTCAAAACCGGAGCATGGGCGCCTGGGTAGCGTAGCGGTCTTTTCTGTTGCCTACCAACACGGGGATCACCGGTTCGAATCCCTGTGTTACCTCCGGCTTGGTCGGGTGTCCCTACTGACACAATTGGCTGTGTCTGTGGGTGGGAAGCCGGGTGTGGGTTATGTGTCCTAGTCGCTGCACTAGCGCCGCCTCTGGTCAGTAGGGGCACCTGTTCAGTGGGGAGGGGGAACTGGGGGGAATAGCGTGATCCTCCGCCATTCTACGTTCCCCAGGATGAAACTCCTCACTGTCAGGTGAAAAGAAGCGGCTGGCTGACATCATCAGAGGAAGCATGTAGTAGTCTGCAGCCCTCCCCTGATTGGCAGGGGGGGTGGAGAAGCGACCGTGATGGCTCAGAAAATAGGGAAATTGGCCAAGTCCAATGGAGAGAAAAGGGGGAAAACTCAAAAGAAAAAAATTTCTGGAGCATGTTGTCGCCTCCCAATTCAAAGCTCATTTCATCTCCAACAGCCTGTTCAAACCCTTTCAATCTAGTTTCCGCTCACAGCATGGCATAGAAACAGCCCTCCTTAAAGTCACCAATGACCTGATCCTCTCCTCAGACTCTGGCAACCTCAGCACTCTTATCCTCCTTGACTTCACTGCAGCTTTCAACACCATAAGCCACACCATTCATCTCTCCCGCCTTGAATCCTCCCTCAACATCACCGGTACTGCTCGATGTGAGGGTCTAAGGACAGGATGTTGTGTTGCTGTAAAGCCCTTGAGGCAAATTTTTAACTTGTGATATTGGGCTATACAAATAAAATTGACTTGACTTGACTCTCCTGGCTAAAATCATATCTCACAAACAGACAACAGTCCATCAACAACACAACTGCACCTCCTTCACCGCGCCTCTGTCCCAAGGTGTCTGCCAGGGTTCAGTGCCTGGTCCTCTCCTGATCATCCTTTACCTGCTTTCCCTTGCTAACATCATACATCATCATGGTCTCCACTTCCAGTGCTACGCCAGTGATGTCCAGCTCTAAATCTCCACTAAATCCATCACCACTGCAACCCCCTCCACTCTGACCAACTGCCTTATTGAAATTAATCATGGATGCAAGCCAACTTCCTCAAACTAAATTGTGATAAATCTGACATGATCATCATCGGTCCCAAATTCCTTACCAAAACCACTCACAACTTCTGCCCCACCATCGATAACTCCACTCTGTCTCTTTCCCCACACATCTACAATCTCACTAATTTTTGACAGCAACCTCTCCTTTGAACACCACATCAATCCCTTTTCCACCTAAGAAACATAGCTCGTCTCCACCCATTACGCTCCTTCTCTGCTGCCGAAACTTTGAACCATGCCTTCGTCACATCCAGAATTGACTACTGCAACAGCATTCTCTACGGCTCATAATCTAAAGTCCTAAACAAACTCAAGCACATCCAGAACTCTACTGCTCACCTACCACAACATCCCTGTCCTCCAGCTCCTCCAGTGGCTCCCTGTCCCAATTCAAAGTCCTTCTCCTCACTCTCAAAGCCCTCCATTACCAGGCCCCCTCCTACCTCACCAACTTGCTCCACTACCATACTTCTTCCTGCAGCCTTCGCTCCTCCGCTGCCAACATTCTGTCTCCACCACACAGGACCAAGCAATGGACCTGGGGTGACAGAACCTTCTCCATCGCTGCCCTCTCCCCCTGGAACCCCCTCCCCAAACACATCAGAGACTGTACCGATCTGCCCACGTTCAAATCATTAATCAAAACTCACCTTTTCAGAATTGCTTTACACTGTGATTAATGTTGTGTGTTATATGTGTTTGGTGTGTTGGTTCTATGTTCATTTTAACTTATGTAAAGCATCTCTGAGTACCATGAAAAGCGCTCTATAAATAAAACGTATTATTATTATTATTATTACAAAGAGGATTGACAAGGAATTGAATGGTCCTCTGTGGTGTCGTGCAATACATTTCAAATCCTTTTCACACAGCTATAAATCCCTCAGCGGTAAAACTAAACGGCTTGCCAACTGATTAGGCAAGACAATTGGGCTATGGGCTAGGAAGAATAATTGCGCAATACAGGTCAAAGCCAACAGTCTATAACTGACTGATGGTTTTCCCTCCACTCTTCCAAATACTTCCAAAGAGCCCACGGTTCAGAAATTGCTAATGAACAATAGGGATGAGTGCGCGCCGCATCAATCTGGTCTCTCCCTCCAACCCTGTCATGTTAATCACCATACCAGCACTGATGTCTTCCTCTTGCACCACTTTCTAACTAGCTTTGTGATACTTTCCAAGTCTATTTTTGTCTTGGAATTCAATAGAGCATAGTGGGCTTCCTGATTGAGATGGATGTCCCGAGGGGATATGAGGGAAAAAAATAAAACTGAAAAAAAAACACCCTATAAAAGTTGAGGGAATAACATCAGCTGGACCCCCCCCCCCGTTTTACTTCCCTGATGACTCAAATTAGACATTTAATGGTGTTGACATCACAGCTTTGCCCTGCCCTGTAATGTACTCACGTAAACAAGCTGCTTCATTTAACAGGTCTGAAATATTCTTGCTCTTATAAATCAGCATAATGTAAATGCAGGGCGGCACGGTGGCGCAGTGGTTAGCGCGGTCGTCTCACAGCGAGAAGGTCCTGGGTTTGAGCCCCGGGGTATAGTCCAACATTGAGGGTCATCACAGATCGTCCTCTGTGTGGAGTTTGCATGTTCTCCCCGTGTCTGCGTGGGTTTCCTCTGGGTGCTCCGGTTTCCTCCCATAGTCCAAAGACATGTAGGTCAGGTGAATTGGCTGTACTAAATTGTCTCTAGATGTGAATGTGGACTGGCGGCTTGTCCAGAGTGTCTCCCCGCCTGCCACCCAATGACTGCTGGGATAGGTTCCAGCATCCCCGCGACCCTGAGAGCAGGATAAGCAGTTTGGATAATGGATGGATGATGGATAGATGGATGGATGGATGGAATCTAAATGCAAACGATGTCGTGCTATAGACATATGGAGGCACTGCAGCAAAACCAACATGTTACTCAGATTTTGAAACGCATATTGCTCGCTGTGATACAAGTGTTTGGTGATGAAAGTGTAGCATATGCCCTCGACGTCTCGAGTTTCTGATGACAATAATAACGATAACGAGAGCACCAGATGTCTATGTGAGACAGGGCAGGGCTGAACGCCGGCATGAAATGATGAAAATCAATAGTGATACTTCGGCCTGGATCATGTCAGCCTATCTGCTCACTGTCAACTCCAATTAGTTCCTGTCAACGTCTCTGACACCCTGTTTTCCCCCCCGTCCCTCTGTCCACTCAATGCAAATCCTGTCCTCGTGTCTCAAATCATCAACAGCATCAAGCCTCTGGCAGATGGCAGTTTCGTCTTTTATTCAGGGGGAGAAATTATTATGGAAATGAAGGAAACGGGGAGGCTGGAGGAGCCTTCTTCTTCTTCTTCTTCTGCTTTTTCTTTTTCTTCTTCTGCTGCTGGTTGCTTGTGTACCAAAACTCATTCAATTATATGGTGGTGTTTGACGGTCGTAATAAGAGTGAGAATTAAATGGGGGGTTTTAAGAGTGGTGTGCTCATCAGGGCGAAATGGCAGAGTTTATTAACTGCCCGTGTCTGACCTATCCTGTCAGAACAATAATCCACCGGCGTACGGTCCACGGGCTAGATTAACCGGTTCACTGCCGTCCCAGAGGTGCTTCCTGTGAAACAGGAAACTCCCGGCGCAAGGGAGCGAGGTTTAAACTGCTGTTGTTTGAAAAAAAAAAGTTTTAACAGCCTCCCTTATTCCCCCAACCACCCACACACCCACGGAGACTCACACAGAGACACACACTCTCACTATTTGAGGTATTGAATCTCAATGCTGATAAATATTTAATTTGACTTACAGATTCCAAGAAAGACAAGTTGTGTTTCTCTGTCAGTTACGGGTCAGGCTGAAAAGAGTTTGAGATTGATTTCTGCGTTTCGTCTCAGCTACCCGGGAACACTTGCTGTTGCTGTGTAGAAAACTTAGTGGGGAAATCTCACTGGTTCAGCCCTCGGTGAGACTGTCCAGCCACTTTCTGTTAAAAAAACGTAGACAAGATGCAGAGTTCATTTTCCAAATATTAATTCTGGGAAAAAATACTCCATTACCTATTGCCTAAATCATACATGCTTACTTTTTTTCTTATTATTATCATTATGTGCCGTCCCTGTTTTAATCTGTCACAGATCAACTTGCAGAGATCTTACTCTGGAACAAAAACTTCATTTCAACAAGCTGCAAAACCATTGAAATTACTTAAATCAGTTCATTAAGCTAAAGAAAACGGTAATTGAAATCGTTACAGCCGGCTTTTTACACTATCGCACACATTATACGTTGAATGTTGTCTGTCACATGAGCAAGCTGTGGCTAAAAACTCATGAACCAAAAGATCAAGTCATTTATTCACCTAATTACCGATTTACTTAATTACTCCCACAACCACTAAATTTTGCTGTAATTCAAAGGTGAAAAATCAGTTTACATGAGGGGTCCATAACATATTCACAACATCTAAAAAAAAGCTTCATAACAACTGAACTTCATGACACGCTCTTGTTGGTTATTTTATGTCATGTGTACATTTCTTTTGCTTTTCATTATGATAATATTCAGTAGGGGTGAATGTTGACAAATGATGAAAATCGATGGTGAATCCTCGGCCTGCCCCATGTCAGCCTATCTGCTGACTGTCAACTCTGATTAGTTCCCATCACCGTCTCTGACACCTGCTCTGTTTCCCCCCTCAACAGCTCATTAAGAAAAAAGCAAAGAAAAACGAAAAGATCCATCCATCCATTAACTATCTGAACCACTTATCCTGCTCTCAGGGATGCTGGAGCCTATCCCAGCAGCCATTGGGCGGCGGGACACCCTGGACAGGCCATCACAGGGCCAAGAGACACACACACACCCACAGTCAATTCACCTGACCTGCATGTCTTTAAACTGTGGGAGGAAACCGGAGCCCCCAGAGGAAACCCACGTAGACACGGGGAGAACATGCAAACTCCACACAGAGGACGACCCGGGACGACCCCCCCCCCCAAGGTTGGACTACCCCCGGGGCTCGAACCCAGGACCTCCTCGCTGTGAGGCGACCGCGCTAACCACGGCGCCACCGTGCCGCCGCTGATGGCGTTATTCATCTTAACTGTACTTCAACATCACTGCCATCAAATCCACCATCGAACTGTTCAAATACATGACAGTGTTAAAAAAAAGAAAATAACAGAAATGACTGTGGCTTTATTTATTTCCACGTTAGCTGTGCGGGGTTATTTTTCCTTCATCTTTGGCGTTTTAAACGTTCATAAAAAATAAAAAAACCAAACCCATTCCCATCCGCCATTACGCTAACGTTAGCTTTAGCTCCCCTGCGCTGCTTGGTGGAGCAGCGTTCTATTTTAGACGGTACACATTCTCCACGACTTCTGCTCGGGGCTTCCTAACGTAGACCACGTCAGAGTATGTTTAGCAGTATTTCCGCTCACCTTCCAACCGTGACTGGTTTGGTTTGAAGTAGGATTTTACACAGGTCTTGCAGAGCAGAGAGACAATTCCGTCCAGCGCGCCGCCATACCGGAAGTGATTAGATCCGTTAGAGGTCGTATGCATGACGTCACTTTCCCACTGGAACACGCCCCCTCGGTGGCAGTGAGTGGCAGAACGTCCCGCAACATGGCTGCTTCTTGCAGGGGAAACGACTTGCAGTGGCGGTTTTAGCAAGTTCTACCTGGGGGGGGGTGGGGGTGGGCAAAGGGGTGGCATGAGCTTCCAGCTTGGGGGGGGGCATGGGTTATCTCCCTCAGGTAAATTTGAATTTCAGAGACTTCATTTCCTGCATTCTGGTGGGTTTTTTTTAATGCATGTGAATCACATAATAACGAGACAATGTAAAATCACACCTAACACCTACACACGTGTCCCCCACAGTCCAAAGAATGAATGAATTTGAGTCAATCAGCATGTATTGTCTAGGAACAAGTCCAGATATATAAAAGAGTGGATGAATAAGGGTCTAGTATTTGTTTTAGATGTACTCACTGAGAGAGGCAACCTCTGCGGATATGAAGATTTTGTTCAGATGAAGGATATGAATATTTCTTGAAAAGAATATAACAATGTCATAAAAAGTATATCACCAAAGTTACTATTTCTCATCAAAAGTGCATTATGGCCCTTTGAGTGGAGAAATTCCCAAGCTCTTAATTGGTGGGAAAGACCTATTAGATCCTACCTGTAACAATCGTGGATTTGGGAGTATAACGGGAGTTAGTGGTGATTAAGATTCCCTGCAATCCCAGTGATCCGCCCTGGTTCATCCTGCTGTGTACAGTTGTGGATCATCCACCCTCTACGGTTTGGAATTTTTTGTTCCTGGCTTCACAGCAGAAACGGAGGTATGGTTGCCCTTTTCTTATTTGAATTGTGAACTGGGAATTTGATGGAGGATAATTTCCACAGGTAAAACTGATACTAACTCACTGGTTGTCATAACGGGCTAGGTCCAGCTGTGAGGATAGACTTGTGAGAAAGTCTTCAGTGGATTTAAAGTTGCGTATTAGGAGGGACTGTGTTTGTAAATCCAATGACCCAAGCCTTGCCGAAGTATTCTATTGAATTTTGGGTAATTTTAATACATTTTCTCTTTTTGTTTTCCTCACTCAAAGTTGTTGTCGTTGCAAAGTCTGTATGGCTGAAACTGTCCTGGAGTAGGGACACCCTGCTTATTCCGCTAGGTGTAGGGGAGGAGGGAGAATTGTGCTAGTTTAGGTTTTTAGTGTAAGAGCACACTACGCATATTATACTTCAGGTAGCCACCGTGGTGGAGATTGGAGTCCTGAAGCCCATCCTACCATACTTGTATTGCCCCATGTTAATTAGAGAGCCAAGCCAACTAGCTGACAACATACCTACTGATGTACACTACCGTTCAAAAGTTTGGGATCACATTGAAATGTCCATATTTTTGAAGGAAAAGCACTGTACTGTTCAATGAAGATAACTTTAAACTAGTCTTAACTTTAAAGAAATACACTCTATACATTGCTAATGTGGTAAATGACTATTCTAGCTGCAAATGTCTGGTTTTTGGTGCAATATCTACATAGGTGTATAGAGGCCCATTTCAAGCAACTATCACTCCAGTGTTCTAATGGTACAATGTGTTTGCTCATTGGCGCAGAAGGCTAATTGATGATTAGAAAACCCTTGTGCAATCATGTTCACACATCTGAAAACAGTTTAGCTCGTTACAGAAGCTACAAAACTGACCTTCCTTTGAGCAGATTGAGTTTCTGGAGCATCACATTTGTGGGGTCAATTAAACGCTCAAAATGGCCAGAAAAAGAGAACTTTCATCTGAAACTCGACAGTCTATTCTTGTTCTTAGAAATGAAGGCTATTCCATGCGAGAAATTGCTAAGAAATTGAAGATTTCCTACACCGGTGTGTACTACTCCCTTCAGAGGACAGCACAAACAGGCTCTAACCAGAGTAGAAAAAGAAGTGGGAGGCCGCGTTGCACAACTGAGCAAGAAGATAAGTACATTAGAGTCTCTAGTTTGAGAAACAGACGCCTCACAGGTCCCCAACTGGCATCTTCATTAAATAGTACCCGCAAAACACCAGTGTCAACATCTACAGTGAAGAGGCGGCTGCGGGATTCTGGGCTTCAGGGCAGAGTGGCAAAGAAAAAGCCATATCTGAGACTGACCAATAAAAGAAAAAGATTAAGATGGGCAAAAGAACACAGACATTGGACAGAGGAAGACTGGAAAAAAGTGTTGTGGACGGATGAATCCAAGTTTGAGGTGTTTGGATCACAAAGAAGAACGTTTGTGAGACGCAGAACAAATGAAAAGATGCTGGAAGAATGCCTGACGCCATCTGTTAAGCATGGTGGAGGTAATGTGATGGTCTGGGGTTGCTTTGGTGCTGGTAAGGTGGGAGATTTGTACAGGGTAAAAGGGATTCTGAATAAGGAAGGCTATCACTCCATTTTGCAACGCCATGCCATACCCAGTGGACAGCGCTTGATTGGAGCCCATTTCATCCTACAACAGGACAATGACCCTAAACACACCTCCAAATTGTGCAAGAACTATTTAGAGCAGAAGCAGGCAGCTGGTATTCTATCGGTAATGGAGTGGCCAGCGCAGTCACCAGATCTGAACCCCATTGAGCTGTTGTGGGAGCAGCTTGACCGTATGGTACGCAAGAAGTGCCCATCCAACCAATCCAACTTGTGGGAGCTGCTTCTGGAAGCGTGGGGTGCAATTTCTCCAGATTACCTCAACAAATTAACAGCTAGAATGCCAAAGGTCTGCAATGCTGTAATTGCTTCAAATGGAGGATTCTTTGACGAAAGCAAAGTTTGATGTAAAAAAAATCTTATTTCATATACAAATCATTATTTCTAACCTTGTCAATGTCTTGACTCTATTTTCTATTCATTTCACAACATATGGTGGTGAATAAGTGTGACTTTTCATGGAAAACACAAAATTGTTTGGGTGATCCCAAACTTTTGAACGGTAGTGTAGGTACCGAGGCTGAATGTGCTGGGGGTTACAGACCTAGATCTTGTATTCTTCCAGTTGTCCAGGGCAGGTTTACACTAATCACACCCCTACATAGTGGGGCTTATTCCCTGCCATCCATCCATCCATCCAGCCATACATACATACATCCATCCATCCAGCCATACATACATACATACATACATACATACACACATACATACATCCAGCCATACATACATACATACATACATCCAGCCATACATACATAGATACATAAGCACAGTCACTACTACAACAATGAACAGAGCCAAACATGCACCCTTCTTGAATAAAGAAAAGAGAACAAAGGGGACCATCATAAATAGTGATACGGCATCTTGGAAATGTACCAGTCAATACCCCTGTGCTAGTATGTATCTCTCGCTGGTGTCCCGCTACTTGGGGAAGTATTTACTAAAAAATGTGCACAAATATTCTGGTGCTGTAGATTTTATCTACTCAGAAACAACCACAGTACTTGACAGAGCTGGGGGGGTTTCTCTGTCATGTCAACCGAGCAGCCGGCATCAGTCCGTCACATCCTCCTCCCTCCTCAGACAGAGCTGGAAGCTGCACAGACCAAAGCTACTGGCTGAATGACAGCTTCAAGGCTGCTCCCTTATATAATTACCAAGAAGAGGGAGAAATTGACAGAGAGAGAGAGAGAGAGAGAGAGAGAGAGGTAGAGAGAGGTAGAGAGACCGCCTTAGGTTGAAGGGCCTTGGGTGATATTCAACTATGACCATCTGTTCCCCTCCACAACAGATACTTGATCCATTACGTTGGTGGTGGGGGGAATTATGAAGCCTGATGGAGAGACGCTGGCTCTGTCAGATCGTCTGAGAGAGAGAGAGAGAGAGAGAGAGAGAGAGAGAGAGAGAGAGAGAGAGAGAGAGAGAGAGAGAGAGAGAGAGAGCTGTGCATGTAATCCTGTTGCTTTCCCAGATCGTTAAAGATGGGACTCACTTCTGATAGATCATGCTGTGTGACTGAGGTCAAACACGTGAGACACCAACTCCCAAAGGACGCATGTGTGTGGTATCAAAGAGCTTTCAGAGTGAAAAGTGTGGTTTAGATGGTGCGAGGTGTGGCTGACAAAGGACGGAGTGAACAGATGCTGCATTGGAGAGAGATAGAGAATGGAACTAGTAATGGGGGGGGGTATGGAAAATATTACAGTAGTTAATGGGATTTACTCGATATTGATTTGTATATCACTCTCTCCTTACATATGCAAACGATATCATGTTGAAGAATCCCATTGAGGCTCGCCCCATCGAAGTGTTTAGTAAAGTATAATATCAAACCAAAACCAGTTTTGAATTAATACTCACTCAAATATTTCAGACCTCACTTCGTGAGAAAGTTTAGATAGTAGATCCTTGTCATCCTCAATTTAGAGAACAAAGTTGTGTATTACGATATGGCGACATTCAAATTTGTCCCAATACAATACCATTGAAAGATGATAGATAATGACATTGAGCTATTGTGTGGTGCGGGAAGATGGCGGCGCAAATCCACGTTTGCAGCGGCCTCACCCAATCCCGGTGTGGGAAGATGGTGGTGCAAATCCACGTTTGCGGCGGCCTCACTCGGTACCGTCCATGCGGTGTCTTTGTCCATGTCTACATCTAAATTTGTCCTCGTTTGATGGCTGGGAGAGCTTGGTCTGCTGTGTCCTGTGGTCCCAGGGACCACGGCCCTACCTGGAGCTGTGCCCAAAGAGGTAACACCGAGGGCGGACTGATGGCGGTCTCGCCTAGCCTTGACTGTGTTTTTAGGGTTGTCGTGTGGAGTGCGGGGAGGTGTGTCGAAGGTGTCTGGCTGGGAGAGCTGGCGTTGGATCGGCTGAGGGAGCCTGGTCTGCTGCGTCTTGTAGGCCCAAGGACCATGGCCCTGACCGGAGCTGTGCCCGGAGAGGAAACACCGAGGGCAGTCGGACAGGACGTGGAAGTGGGGCAGGCTAAGCTAACTGCTAGCCCATGCAAACCAGCAGTGCTGACAGTCATCCTGGCTTCTTTTTTTTAAGTTTAGATATATGTGTTAGTTTGGATATATGTGTTGTTGTAGTTCTTGTAGTTTTTGGATATGTGTTTTTATCTCTGTGTTGCACTGCTGTGGACTTGGGGAAATGATGGTTCATTTAATTTCATGTGTGCAAGTGCATGAAATGTTTCTGATTCTGATTTTCTGTTGCCCAGCCCCACACGAAACCCATTCCGACGTTGCTAAGGGGACAGAATACAAATGACTTACTCACTTACCACCAAAATAACTTCTCCAGCTAATGAAATTCACCCTGTGTTCACCCCCAGTCACGTTGTTACACAGATTGATTAGTTATTGTTTTGTTTGAATATCCCTTATTAAGGATAATGTTGACAGCTTTATTTGTAGAGCACATTTCAAAACAAAGTTACAAGATGCTTCACAAAAACCCCCCAATAAAATCAGAACTATGAATCAGACAAAACAGATAACGTGACAGAATAAAAGAGGAAATTGTGCACAAAAACAAAATTGTACAAAACAAGCAAAGACCATAAAACAATTTTGTGCAACAAGACCGTAATTGTCATACATATGAACCACAACTGTGGTGTGACTTAGTTGTGAACAGAATGATACAGGAGCACGGTTTTTAGTTTGTAATTGGAAGTAGGTCTAGTGTTGACTGAGTAGCTAATGTTACATATTATTTACATCATATCCTGATTGGATGCTTAACACAGACATTGTGAAATGGGCGCTTTTGCACTGGTTCAACAGAGATAAAGTTGGCTCGTCTGAATCGTGTTTTTAGCTAACCGACAACCCAGAAAAGCAAGCCGATACACCAGAAACACTAGAAATCTTTTATGAAAAGATGGATTTGTTTGAGCAGGTTAAAGGTGAGAGAGAACATCTTACTTCCACCTTTGTTGATGGTGTTTCTGTGAAGTCCTACCTCGAATGACTTAAAGCGCATGGGTAATACCAAGTGACGGAGTATGAGGGAGAGGCTAAGTGATTCTGTGGTGGGCGTGCAGACAAATGTATATATCCTGCCAATTTTCTTACCAGTGAGGATTATAATGTCATAATGGAGAAAAACACAATTTTCTTTTAACATTAGAACAGCACATATTTTTGGATGCGCTCGCTCACAAACATTATTGGAGGGGTCACAATACACAGACGGTACAGCTAAACGTGAGACTAAATGTCAGTTTGTGGGTAACTGAGCTAGAAGCCAAGTTAATGAGGTACATTTTATCTAAAAATGTCAAGAATAATCACGGATCTAAGATACGTTTACATACACAACACCAGAGGCGGCGCTCCTGGACCAGTCCGAGCTCCTCAAGGACCGACGCATTGCTCTGATCTTAGTGTTGTGGAGAAGCCAGTCAAGACCAACCAGGCCTTTATATATCCAACCAGCACGGCCTCTCAGATCCATTAATATGGACCTCAACAAACCCTGTTTTTGCTGTTCAATACCTTCAGCGTGCCCTGTACCGGGCATCTGCATAGGTCATGGACGATTGGAAATGGCACCTGACATATGTGAATGTCAAGTTCAACTCCACCTTGATTCAGTGAACGTTCCTGACAGGCCTTCTTAAGGCTCAAGTCGACCCCAAATTGATGTATTTAGTGTATGTGACACCCCCCCCAGAGGCGACACCAGCTTTTCTTTAACCACAGTCAGACCATTATTTTCCGTCCGCCGGTGAGAGCACGAGAGCCGAGGTTCATCTGAAATGCTCCTGATGCCGAGATGTTTCTATTTTATTCAAAAGCTCTGCTGCATTATGTATCCCTTTCCCCTTTCCAGCTGCTAATGGCATTGTGATATTCTAAATGTCTGATGTTCTAGTGTGAAATGAAAAGAGAGAGAGAGAGAAAAAATCAGATTCAGTGGTGCTTTCTGAGATAAGTCATCAAGCGATTTACAAAGAGGGAAAGGCCATTAAAAGAGAAGCATAGCTAATGATGTGTTTTCAGTTCTCCCTTCAATGAGAATTTTCTAAAGAGAAATTTTTGGGGGGCTTAGATAAAAGTACGAGAATCCACAACAATGCACCACAATCGACAGATATTCCACAATGTAAAAAAAAAAACACTCTTTCTCTGTATTTTTTGTGTGTGAAACAGACAAACAAATATAACATGATGTGCGATTTTATGTGGATCATCCGTCTCCCACGAATCACATTCATCAATTTTAAGAAAATCAAATCCGTATCTTTAAGAGAGTTTAGAATGGGGTTAGTCCAAAGAGTTCTGTCTGCGACTACACCTTATGTATGTGTAAACTACTAATAAGACACGTTAGCCCCAAGCTAGCGGGTCTGACCCTTTAGCCGAGCTATTAGCGGTGTCGCCTTGTGGTGCAGTACACCCCGTCTCGAATCCAGCACCGGGCAAGAAACTAACCGGTTACATTGGTGGCAGCGGTGGGATCCGGAAGTGTGCAGATCCTCAGAAGTCTCTTCGAAGCGCGGGAAGAACAAAGCGTGAGGACGCACTTCCGGGGAGGGTGACGACTGTAAACTACTAATTAAGACACGTTAGCCCCTAGCTAACGGGTCTGACCCTTAGCCGAGCGGGTTAGCGTTGTGGTGCAGTACACCCCGTATCGAATCCCGCACCGGGCAAGAAATAACCGGTGACATATATATTGAGAGAAATCCCCTTATTATCAGCACGGGCTAATGTCGTGATGGCTTTTTACACGAGGCGGACTTCATATATTGGCGATGGTACAAATATATCATCGTCTAAGGCGAAAGTAATGTGAGCAGTGGTTCCGGAAGCCCATGTGTAAATTAGCCAGCTCCGCCGGTTTCAAGAAACAAAGCGTTTCATATTTTGTCAAACCTAATTGGCAATTTCTCCCCGGTCCTATTACGTTGTAATGCGCGAGGAAGCTCGCGACTTCACGGAGGCAGGCAAGCAGAAACAAGGTCATCTGAGATAAAGAGCTGGACGACAAAAGAGCGAAAATAGAGAGACGCTGTTTTATTTATTCATCTGTTTTGAGACGATTTTATCCCTACGCCGTCAGACTTAACGTATTTATGGGGGATGACAGCCGTGGAGCATTAATGCAGACGCCAGACGTGCGCGGCGTCGAGGCTGTCTAAGGCGAGGAAGACGTTTCCTCTGTGAAAACACCACGTGCGCATTCCCGGGCTGCAATTAGGAGATGACGGCGTAGGAAAATAAAGTTTGATTGACGGTAAATAGATGTAGTCAAAACTCATATCTAAGGCGCACATTACCATGCAGTTTCTCCAGCTGTTTGACTGACAGCGTGAGCCCCCATTGGTTTATGCGCGCGCGCACACGCACGCGCACGCGCGCGCACACACACACCAGGGTTGTAAGTCCCACCGATATCGTGCAGTCTGCCACGATGCGATTTCGATTCGGTTCAATTCAGCGGTCTGCGCTTGATAGGAGAGGCGGTCTCATCTGCCCAGTTAACACAAGCACATTTATACCAGCTGACAAAAAAGACCAACTAGGATGTGATTTGACAGTTTTATTACAGAGTTCTTCCATACGTCTGAATGAAAGACAGCCTATCCTTTTTACTAAAAACAACAGAAACAGACCTTCTGTTGCTCAGCATAAGGTGCCACATTCCTCATGTGGAAGCGCAATTTTTTTTAAATTATTCACGCTTGCTCACTTTTCTCTTTTATTTTGCATGTTCAGAATTACACGTTTGATTTGAGTTCATTTGAATTTACTTACCATGATTGACATGATTGATACAAAATGCTTCTACGCACCGTTTCCGTTGCCTTTGCACCGCCTGTTGACACGTGTGTCCTACTGGACTTGAACCTCGGGTTTTTTGACACTTGCATTGTCGCCTCCTGACTACATCCTTGCTTGTGTTGTATTAACTCTCAGATGTACGTCACCTTCTTCTTCTTTTTGGCAGCACGGTGGCGCAGTGGTTAGCGCAGTCGCCTCACAGCAAGAGGGTCCTGGGTTCGAACCCTGGGGTTGTCCAACCTTGGGGGGGGGGTCATCCCAGGTCTGCGTGGGTTTCCTCTGGGTGCTCCAGTTTCCTCCCACAGCCCAAAGACCTGCAGGTCAGGTGACTCGGCCATACTACATTGTCCCTAGGTGTGAATGTGTGTGTGTGTGTGTGGGGGGGGGGCCCTGTGATGGCCTGGCAGCCTTGCCAGGGTGTCTCCCCGCCTGCCGCCCAGTGACCACTGGGATCGGCTCCAGCATCCCCGCGGCTTCTAAATGAAACATTGTAACATTGTAACGTCGAGCCCCTGACAACCCTCCAACACAAACCCTGGACGTTTCCGCTTCGTCATCTTGGGGTCACAAGGTCACATCCTGGGCGTATCCCACAGAAGATGATGTGGATCGAGGATGTTGGATGGCCAGATCATTGAATCGATACGTCGAACCAGACAGTCTCTCTGCGTGTGCGCACCGCTCCCGCTCTGCGCTCGTGCTCGGTGGTTGCCAAACAACCCCGTGCCGTCTATTAGGTGAGTTACATCCTCACTTCGCTCTCTTCTAGACATCCGTTATGTCTTGTACTTCAGCGAATTAACATGATCCCCTCTCATCCTCAAAGCCTCGTCACCTGCTCCATCCCCCGTCATTACGGCAGCTCTGAGCTGTGGCCTTGCCCTAATGGGATTACCCCACGCATTAACTGCTATGGGTTGTGGGGATTGCTCTATAAACCACCTTATCTGTGTGTATGTGTTGACCGTACCAAGGTCGATTACGGCTGCATGGGCTGTTTTGGACACCCGTGATTCACGGCTACAAGCGAAAGTACGGCCTCTTTGCGGCATATCGACAGGGCCGAGTCGTAACAGGAAATATCCCGAATACAGAAAGGAAGTACCTGGATTCAGTCCAGGTACTTGGCCAATTACCCCCCCTCTTCCGAGCCATGTGGAGTCGCCAGCCGCTTCTTTTCACCTGACAGTGAGGAGTTTCACCAGGGGGACGTAGCACGTGGGAGGATCACGCTATCACCCCCCCCGAACAGGCGCCCCGACCGACCAGAGGAGGCGCTAGTGCAGCGACCAGGACACACACCCAACATCCGGCTTCCCAACCCACAGACACGGCCAATTGTGTCTGTAGGGACGCCCGACCAAGCCGGAGGTGACACGGGGATTCGAACCGGCGATCCCCGTGTTGGCAGGCAACGGAGTAGACCGCTACGCTACCCGGACGCCCCAATATAATTATTCATTTCTGAGAATATTTTCAAAACATTTCTCTCCTCATCGGTGTCGGCATTGTGGGTGGGGAAAGGCGCTCATGTCTCACTGGCACGACAATTAAAACCTAACGGAGGTAAGTCGTCTTGTAAGGGGTCGGCTGAGGCTGCAGTGGGCACCTCAGCAACAACGAAACACACGGAAAACATCTCATTTGTCACAGCAGATTTACTTGTACTTCATGCAGTGTGTGTGTGTGTGTGTGTGTGTGCGTGTTGTGTGTTCTGGTGTAATAGCAATACTAAGGTGAGGTTAACTGAAGGCCTCAGTGTGACGCTTGTATGATCTGGTGCAAACCCTGCTCCTAATTAAAACTAATAATACACTCTTTTTCAAACACGACTTTACTTTTGAAATTGGCACGCGCACATTTCCCCCGGCATGCGCCTGGCGTCGGCGGGGGGCATCAGTAATGGGTAGATAGTCAACACGTTGACATATTGGCGTGGCATAATAAGCCCAGCGTTAATTATGCAGCGTGACTATTTCACACGTGCATTTACGAGATGTGTATTTTCTATGTGATCTGAACCAAGCTAGTCTTCCTGAATATTATAACCGAGTACAATACCACTTACATTTAGGACAGTTTGTATTCAGTATTCAGGCGGTGAAGAGACAGCTTTTTCAAACACCTCTCCCCAACCCAGACCGTCGTGTGTCTGTGGATTGTGATGGGGGCGACTGAATCCCAATACGTGTTGTATTCAGTGGGTTAACATGGGAAATCATGTGAAGCCCCCCCAGTCCCCGATGCACAAACGGCAGCATTGTTCCCTCTGTCTCCGAGGTATCCGGAGGGGGGGGGGTTGTTTGTATTCGCATCGCATGGTGTCGAGCCTTGTCTCCCTGCCAGGTGGAAAATGGCACCGGTGTCTCCATTCGCTGTGTTTTGTATTCCGCCAGCGATGCAGAGAGCCGGAGCCGGTCCTGCGACTCTCTCTCGTCGTGGCCGGCGACGGAGGAGGGCTTTAATGCGGAGGGATGGTACTGGCGGTGACAGAATTTCCCCAATGACTCTTTATGGAGTCTTCCTGAAAAACAAAGTCAATAAGAGTTGGGATACTGCGCCATGGATATCGATTATCTGTCTCTGACGATGAGCTCAGGGGGTTGATGTAGCGGGAGTGGGGGTGGGGGGGTCTGAGGGGGGTACAGATGGGGGGGATAAGGAACTGGAGAGAGAGACGGACAGAGAGAGAGATTGAGAGAGAGAGAGAGAGAGAGGGAAGGATATGAACAAACAGAGCAAATATTCTGTTCAGCGAGTACGAAAGCATGTATTTATATGGCAGAGTCAGGGCATGCATCATAATAATATGCATCTAACATGTATTCATCAGTCAATCAGGGGAAGTGATGGCGGCTGTGTCTCCATGGTAACTGCGCAAAGTTGTCATTTTCTCCTGGAATCGTGTCAGGTTGATTCATGGTACATTTTCCCCGGCGAAAACAGTGTACGTTGTGGCATTCTGAGTACCCTATATTTTCCCATACTGCAAAAACTGTAATGTGTGCAGTACACTAAAAAAAAGGCCCCATATAACCAAAGACTGCCGCTGGTCATGGAGCAAGAGGGAGCAAGGTAGGGCAGGTCCACGCCGAAGCACAGAGAGCAGGCCGCTGGTTCAATCCCCGGCTCCTCCAGAGAGCATGTCGAAGTGTCCTTGAGCAAGACGTTGAACCCCTAACTGCTCCTGATGAGCAGGTTGGCACCTTACATGGCAGCCTCCTCCATCAGTGTATGTGAATGGGTGAATGTGAGGCATACGTTGTAAAGCACTCTGAGTGGTTGGTAGACTAGGAAAGCACCGTATAAACACAGTCCATTTACTATCTGTCTGAAGAACACCGCAGTGAATCTACTACTACTACTACTACTACTACTACTACTACTACTATTTTCGGCTGCTCCTGTTAGGGGGCGCCACAGCGGATCATTCGCTTCCATCTCTTCCTGTCCTCTGCATCTTCCTCTGTCACACCAGCCACCTGCATATCCTCCCTCACCACCTCCATAAACCTCCTCTTTGGCCTTCCTCTTTCCCTCTTCCCTGGCAGCTCCATATTCAGCATCCTTCTCCCAATATACCCAGCATCTCTCCTCCACACATGTCCAAGCCATCTCCATCTTCTCTCTTGCTTTGTCTCCAAACTGTCCAACCTGAGCTGTCCATCTAATAAACTCATTCCTAATCCTGTCCTTCTTCGTCACTCCCAACTCTTCATCTCTGCCACCTCCAGCTCCGCCTCCTGTCTTTTCGTCAGTGCCACTGTCTCCAAACCACACAACATAGCTGGTCTCACAACCATCTTGTAAACCTTCCCTTTAACTCTTGCTGGTTCCTTTCTGTCGCAGATCACTCCTGACACTCTTCTCCACCCACTCCACCCTGCCTGCACTCTCTTCTTCACCTCTCTTCTGCACTCCACAGACTTTGGACAGTGGACCCCAAATATTTAAACTCATACGCCTTCATCACCTCCACTCCTTGCATCCTCACCATTCCACCGTCCTCCCTCTCATTCAGGCGTGGGTACTCCGTCTTGCTCCTCCTGACTCTCATTCCTCTCCCCTCCGGTGCGTAAACGTGGTCCATTTGCCATCTAAAGAGCACCGGCATGGATGTGCTGATAATATACAATGCAATGTCTTTGGTACTGTGGTCCCTTTCTGTGAACCGTTTAAGCGTGTTACCTTGTTATGGTAAAAAGAGTCCCTTGTTCATTTTCTTATCTTCTACGTATCGTCACAACTAATCTTGCTTGTATTATCATACGGGAGTGGCAGTCTCCTCACAGCCCACTAACGTCTGCTACACACCAGGAATATATTCCTTATTAAAACTGAAGAGCTTTCGCTGTGATTTACACGTTTCCCATGTCTGATATGTGATTGGAAGCCTGCAGGCTGCACGCTGACTCTTGTCATGTGTTATGCAACCCCAACACCGGTGGGTTCTCCTCTTCATCCAGACGACGGAGTGGAGCTCGCCGTCTCCCGTCTCCACGGGCAAGCCACAGCACGCTACCTACCCAGCAGAAGTTCTCGCAGCCTCTTGATTAAAAGGACGACACCTTCCTGTCATCCCCGGAGACCCGGAGACGGAAAAAAAGAGGCTCCGGCGACCATGAGGTGTGAAATAAGAGTCAGGTTAGATGAAAGAGGCAGGGCCCCTATCAGAGGACAGGGGGGAAAAGGGGGGGGGGTTGGGGTATACGGAGGGGATTTATCCTTTCCCCCTCTTGGATCTCCCTGCACGATTCATCTGTATCACTCAATTGCGACTAGCCTCGGCCGAGTGCACTCGTATCTGGAGGCTGACCCTGACATCTCTGCACGGCCGACCCTATTATAGCAGCAACGAGAGAGGATAAACCACAGTATTCAGATGGGAATGGATAGCCAGTACTCTGCACTCCAGGATCTGATATGCAGCTTTTGCACACCAGTCTAATTTCCATAATAAAGTAACTCTTATTTGTGTTCATTAGAAATGTCTCAACAAACTTTTGGGCCGGGGTGGAGGGGGTGGAGGGGGCGAGATGTTTAGTGCTCATTTAGACATAGGTGCCGTCACCAGTGTAGCAGTAGTATTGCCAAGCTTTCTCGCCAAGCACAATACGGTGTGTGCCTTCGATGAAATGACTCATAAAGCTGCCTATTTCTGTACTGTTGTATGTTTAACGGTGAAATATGGATCATATCACTGCAATGCAACAGTTTCCCACAGCTTTTTAAATTTTTTTTTTAATATGGTTGGTGAACCCAAAACCCTATAGGGTGGTCAAGAAGCATGAACCCCAATTAAGACAATTATCACAATTACAATATCTAAATAGGGTGACTACAGGTAAAGTGGGACACTTTCTGACAATTTACGTTTTGCGTCATTTTAAATTATGATAAAAATGGCTTAAATGTCCGAGCAACGGACACTTATAACAGACTTAGAGTTGATTTGTAGTAACGGAATTAAAGGTGATGAAATTTAAGGGCCCTGCTTCACCAGATGTGCCACTTTACCTGTATTCACCATACTGTTTACACCATGGATTAAGTCTCAGGAGCAGCTGACAGCCACACAGCCGAGTCGAGTAGCTTGTCTGGACCACTTAACGTTAGGAAATGAAGAACACATGCAACAATGCTTCAGTCAGAAATATCTCACCTGTGGTTTGAAGACGAGCTGGATGGTATATGACCCCATCGGTGGACACGTCACTTCCAGTTTCCTGTGTCCTGCTGTCTGGGGTCATGGCAGTGTGGTGGTGGTGGAGTGGACCGTTCCAACTGTCTACTACAACACAGGGCACAGGCACTCAAAGTAGTATTGCCATGGCAATACTGGCAATACATGCATTTAGATCATGATTTAACAAGGAAACATGCCCACGGAGTACCCGCCTTATTACGCTCCTTGGATGGCTCAGAACATGAAAATCCCACAACGTCGTCATGTTTCCTTTCAAGTCATTGACCTTGGATGGCAATGTGGCTCACCGGCATGTGCAATATGTAGGAGTCGAACCCAATCCATCACCGAGTCAACGCCGTTTCTACATTTTGCAGCGGCAAGCTCTTTGCCGTCGTTGCTCAGAGACACCTCCACCGCTATTTGTCACCGCGCTGTTGTTGCATCTCCATCGCTGCGAGGTTTGACCTCCTGGTGGCAAGTTAAGTTATACACTTGGGAGTTTCGCTGTATGGAAAAAGCGATATTTTCCCCATGGCAACATTAGCAGCTCTGGCATTTGGAGGGCTATGTGGCCTGCAGTTCACTTTATTCTTATTCCATAAAGAGGAGCCATGGGGAGAGCCTTGGTTGATGAAAAGAACACTCATGCAGGTTGAAGTAGGGGTCTGAACACTGGAGGGATCAAGTCGAGAGGAAAAAAAAAATCTTACGAAAGCATTTGTCCTCCATATTGTGTCAATTCGAGTGGCAGATATCTCGCTGAATCCACCCAGATACAGACTGAGCACCGAGTCCATGCAGCCGTACACTTTTTCTTCTTTTACAAATGCTAAGGGAGGAAACACCACACACACAAAAAAACAGGTATGCTGGATAGATACTGCAGATTATACATTTCACCATATATACTGCTGCAAACTAATCGAAAGCCAAAAACAAAAGACGTGCCTGCGACGTCGACGTGTGCCTTCATTGGTTCCTCTCCTGCTCATCTGGCTCCGGCTGCTGCTCTGGAAAGCGGGGTGGTTTTCCTCAGGAACCCCGTATGTGCACTAATTTGGGGCCGATTTCTCCGAAAAAGGGACGACGGCCCGGGCCGAGCGTTTCATAACTGACGTAGGTGGCGGGGAACAGCGGCATTGTTTGGCCCGGAGGGTTGACGAGCTGATAATCCCTCTGTTGTGTCTGTGACCGGCAGTTGCTAAATCTTCCACGAGGTCTCACGGACGGCTCACAGGGATGCACAATATCAATTAAACCCCCCCATATTTGTCCTTGTTCTGTTCGAGACGCAGACCTTTTAGCCCAGAGGATTCTGCACTTAAAGGGATGTTGACGAACGTGATATGAAGTCGTACTTGTTTCAGTTTGGTACGGGAACAATCGATGCATGAAACGTTCAAGCTATCTGCACCACGCTAGAGTACGGCGGGCCTTTCTGTGGTACGTGAAGGGTACACGGGCGCACTCGCAGAGCCGATCCTCGAGTTACTCAAGCAGCTGGATACTAAAGGATAGCTGTTCCAGATAAAATGCCAAGCTTTGTCAAAGCGCTAGAAATCTACACCCCCCCTGCTGTTTCGGCCCTGTACACGGGCCTCAACACGCACCGCTAATGCACAGCTGGGGGCCAAAGTCTGCCATTTACGGGGGGGGGGGGTAAGAGCGTAAAGACAACAGAGGCATACATTCTGAAGTCTAATGCCAACCATTAGCGCTGTCAATCAATAATTCACCATCAAACTTTGGAAGAAAGGGACTCGCTGCAACTGTAAATTCACGGGTTCAGATGAAGTTTATATCCGAGTGAGGTTCGAATTCCCTTCACATGGACTTATTACGGTCCCCCAAAACACTTTCTGAAGACGCATTGCAAAAATGAACATTTTCAGTAGCAACTGATTTGGTTATTTGGTAGGGCCGGCAAGAGTTTGGCAATTTGTATCGTGCAGTTTGTATCGTGATACAAGTGCCACGATTCAATATGAAAGCCACTTTATTTTGTCATTGTATTCTCACAACAAATGTGTTCTCTGCATTTAAGCCGTCCTGTTGCGTAGGAGCAGTGGGCAGCTGCAGCGCCCAGGGACCAACCCCAGTTCTTCTTTCCACTGCCTTGCTCAGGGACACTTACAGGAGGAGTAACCCTAACATGCACGTCTTTTTGATGGTGGGAGGAAACCGGTGCACCCGGAGGAGACCCATGCAGACACGGGGAGAACATTAAAACTACACACAAGAAGGACCTGGGACGGCCTGGGGTTCGACCCCAGGACCTTGCTGTGAGGCAACAGTGCTAGCCACTGGGCTACTGTGCCGCCAGACATATTTTGCGATGTGATACTACAGACACTGCAACATATTGCAATCTTTTGTCGTAATATTGAAAAAACGTGGTGGGGAAATCATCCCAATATGCACACCTGCGGTTGTTGCACCGTCCGCTTAGTGGTCAGAGATGGAAGCAACACAATGAAGTGGCGCCGCCGCCACGTTTCCTTATGTGTAGCCTTACGAATCGATGCGGCATGTTTGAAAATCGATACAATATCGTGAAAGATAGCATCACGATACTCAAGTGCATCAGTATTTTCCAGCACCACCCAGTATTTGGACAACGCGTGGGGAAAATGTTGATGTAAGGGAGGTGGGCTGAACCATCCTTGCTGCAATGTTTTCCGGACGTCAACTCATTGAACAGTCTAGCAGCCGGTTGTTTGAAGGACACAACTTTTTCCTTTTTCTTTTTTTGTGTGACTGCCTGTTTTGTGATGTAGGGGGCGCAACACTAAAACAAATCAACTATGGCTCCTGAACTACTGATGCAAGCTTGAAACAGTCATAATGAGGGAGTTTGTGTTGCACATTATTACGAGTCGAATGTTTTAAAGATACAAACGGAGACAAGAAGGATAAGACGATGCAAAAAGAAGTCGTGGAACTTGAATTTTTGTCACTGTTGTCATCATCATCATCATCATCATCACTGGAAGTGTAACGAGTTCACCATGACGGGTCTTTGTTTGATAGTGCAGCGTTGTAGTCCTGGTCCTTCATGGAAAGTCTGCTATGCATGGTTCCTGTTAATCCTCCAGGAGACCAGCGAGTACCGCGGGGACTCCACAGGGATCGGAAACGCTCCCCGCTCAATGTGATACGGCCCCCAGGAGCAGCAGTGATGGAGGGGTAGTTTTCCCAGGATACAGCTGGCTTTTACTCCTCCCCAAAAAGCATCTCCTTATCTGTACGAACCTTGCATTTCTACTCCGACCCTCCTGTGGTGAAATGCTTTCGAAAACCCTTTAACTATCTCTGGGGACAGGCGGTATCTAATCCTGGCGTCTCCGGCTCCAGCGGCTGGCCAGAGGTTCAGACTTGATGATGTCATGAATCTATTTCATTTTATTTTATTTTCTTTATTTTGAGGTGAGAGGGTTTTGCTGGCTGAGCTGGAGTGAAACAAATTGGGGATTTTGTCAGGTATTTTTATCATGTTGCCCATGTAATCGTGATAAGTTGATCCACCAGGTGACGTTTTACCAATACATCAAATTCAACCCATCACCTTAGCATTAAAGTTGTATAAAGATATCTTAGACAAAAACAGGATTTTGTGCTGTGCCTTTGTACACATGCTGTGCCGATAGTGATCTCTGCTGTGGATTTGAAAGGCTTATGGCTAACGCTGGTTTCCCTCCCCCAGAACCCGTCTGTGCACCTCAGCCCCGCTAGTGGGCTCAAATATCTGTGTGAGATGGTTGACCTCCAACAGACACAGCTGAAAAACAGACCTAGAAGCAAATCTACAAGACTCTGAAACCAGATCTAAACCAAAACCATCCAAGAACCTTTCTCTGCTCATTACCAACAGGCCTCCATCGCTTTCCTCTTCTCAAAAAAACAGTCCATAATAAATATATACACTGTATGATACGGCACATACTGCATATAATGTAAACTAGGATTTTATGGTATTGGCTATTGGGCTAGTACCAGGCTAACAGTGAGTATTGGTATTGGAGATTTTACCCAAGACTGAAGTCAGATGCCCAAAGTTAACAGTGACATGTCATAAACGAGAGCAGAAGACTTGATTCACTGCTTTTTGGCACCTGAAAGCCGGTGTTTCTTGAATGGTGATGAAAAACTGATTCTATCTCAATGTGTCTATCTCAGCTAACAGTGTAAATCTGCACTGTTCAGCAAAAGTAATGGATCGGATTGGTACTCGGCATTGGCTGGCACGAGAATCATACTCGCGGTCAATAGCAGCAGTGGAAAAAGTAATATCGGTGCATCTCTACTGTAAACTTACTCATATTTTCACAGTCATATATATATATATATATATATATATATATATATATATATATATATATATAGTGTGACACACATACAGTATATACTGTCAAGTTATAAAAACTCATGCAAAAATGTCCCTGCAGGGACTCGACCCACTGTTGGCATGCATACTATCATTCCGGTAATTGTTGTGCATAATATGTTTGTTTTTAATATTATGTGACTGTATTATTTGTTATACTATGTGGCGTGTCTGCTGTTGTCCATGTATGTGTTGTGCTGCGGAGTTTAACGTACCGAAAACAAATTCCACCGGCCTCGGTCGGTCGTGTGGCTAATAAAACAATCTAATCTAAATTATAATGCGATATGGGCAACAGCACCTTCATCACTTCACTAAATGCTAAGCTACTGAGAATCTTGCAGGCTGGGTTTGGGTAAAAAGGGAGCTCACACGTGTATTTCATTTCCACTCTGTATGATGGGAAGGATGAATATGCTTTGTGACTGCACATATTAAACCTTAAAATATTAATCCAGTTTTTCTGACGCTGGCTTTCCGTCTATTTTCTCATACCGTGCGGTAATTTTATGACCTAAGATGATTTCTCTTTTGATTTATTCATGCCAACTTTAAATTAGAAATCACGCTTTTTACCAAGTGCGCTAATTATTTCCATGTATAGATGCCTGCTGAATAATTCAGGGTAATGATGCAAAGGAAAGCACTAAACAGTGCCCATATGGTGCCGTGTGGATGCGCCTGAAGAGCCGGCCGTGTGTCTTCATTTCCACGTCAAGACCAAATGCGTTCATGCGGTTTGGTAGATCCTCGGCAGAACTCGTGTAGCAGCCTACACGACAAGCGAAGCGGATCACCGCCTCTTGTTCAGGCCGGTGTTGTGGTGGTGACAATTGCCCAGGACGGTTCGGTCAAAACAGATGTTTGCTGAAGAAAGGCCGGAAACCCGTGAGCAGTTTTTGCTGGGATTTGTTGGAATTGATCGAAACGTATTCTACCAGGTAGCAAAGCTATAAGTATTATGAATTCCTCGAGGGGAATAGCACTGTACGGCAATGAAACCTACTTCAGTGTGGAATACAAAATAGTGATAAAAAAAAAACAAGTGAAAAAAAGAAGTATAAACAATAGAAATATGTTTTATCTGTCACTGGGACATAATTGCTTTGTGGCTCACATTCATTTTCCTCACCAATTTTGCTTTTTGTCCAGAAAAGCTGAAAATATATGAAAAAAAAAAAGGTGAAATGTTGCTGATCTTTGTTTACTTTCCACCTTGGTTATGGCAGACAAAATAGATGGATCCCAAAGATGACTGCTTACCTGGCAGATTGGCTCAGAAAAATATCATTTCAGCTAATTCACTTTCCGGAGGGGGCCTATTTCCTGAACCATTTGAGGTTAGAATGTGCACCTTAAAATATTCATAATGCTTGTGGTTGAGAAGGAAAATCTAGCTCCTCGATAACAGAGGCAATTTTTATGCATGGGATTTGGGACAGTTGGTCTATATACCTGGTATGGTTGGATGCAATACTATATTCATCATCTCCCATTCATCTCCCATTCATCATTTAAACAAACTGGTTGAGACATAGTTGTAAACAGTTACATATGGAAAAACATACTAAGAAAACTGTTCAATATGGAAAAACATACTAAGAAAAATGTTCAGTGTCACATACACTGCCCCTTCCTCTATTTACTGGGTGACATTTGTACAGTGTTTACAGGACGCTTGGACCAGGTGAGCTTTTTAAGATGCAGAACACCATGAATAGGGTACCATACTGTGAATGGGTTGTCAGTTAGCCACTATTCTTATTTGTTAACGGGAATTGGCTCGATAAGGCCTGGGTAATTCGGTTTTCAAATTCAATCATCTGATGCTTGTACTATAATGAAAATGATATGGTGGGTGTTTTTCTTTGCGTGACCTTGTGACTGGGAGCTCAGTCAAGTAATAAAACTCATTAACCTGGAACATCCATGTGGACGGTCTCTGTAGCAGATTACAACATGACTGCACTTCCTGCGCTGACTTCGAGTTCATGATGTTGATCAAAAATTTGTTGGTCTTTTATCAGGCAATCATAGAGATACGTTAGATACGGCCTTAAAGTCCAAATTGGTCCGACTGATGCAGACTGCATGGAAGATTATGGGGCTAAGACAACATCCATCCTTGCAGTCTACTTATGAACACACTCCTCTAAGGCAAGCCAACAGAATAGTTACAGACCCCCACCCCCCATGTTCTACACGCCGGGTATCAGCTGCTGCCCTCTGGGAGGAGGTTCAGAGTCCCTTGTTGCAGATTAAATAGATTTAAAATTCATTAATCCCCGTGTCAATCAAACTTATAAATAGCGGCAGATAGGATAAGGACAAGGCCAGGATGGAAACATTTTTTGAGGGTTTGTGCAGATTTTCACTTTTTTGATATGTTTGTTTTTCTGTTTGACTAGAAGCGCTTTTGTTTTTATTTGCTAACACCTTTGTATGTTTTTGCATCTGGAATCTTTGCTTTCCATGGCTGCAGCATCACGGCTTGAATTATGGGGGGTCTGACCCCCTAATTACAACATGGACCCCCCCCCCCAATAGAGGTAAAAACAACAGGTCGGGAGAGGGGTGCATTGATATATCTTTCTTACCTGTAATCGTAAATATTACAATATATTTCCCATATTCATGCCTGGAAGAATCTTGTAATATGATTTCAGACACCCCTAAAGTGAATCATACCACCCCCCCTTTTCTCCCCAATTGTATCTGGCCAATTACCCCACTCTTCCGAGCTGCCCCGGTCGCTGCTTCACCCCCTCTGCCAATCAATCCGGGGAGGGCGGCAGACTACCACATGTCTCCTCCTACACGTGGAGTTGCCAGCTGCATCTTTGCACCTGACAGTGAGGAGTTTCACCAGGGGGGCGTAGCGCGTGGGAGGATCACGCTATTCCCCCCAGTTCCCCCTCCCCTTGAACAGGCACCCCGACTGACCAGAGGAGGCGCTAGTGCAGCGACCAGGACACATACCCACATCCGGCTTCCTATCCGCAGACAAGGCCGATTGTGTCTGTAGTGATGCCCAACCAAGCCGGAGGTAACACGGGGATTCGAACTGGCGATCCCCGTGTTGGTAGGTAACGGAATAGACCACTGCGTTACCCGGACGGCCCTGACCATACCATTTCTTAACCTTGACGTTAGTTGAACGTGTCGTCTGCCTGCCTCATCACTCATCATTGCAATGGCTAGTATCCTCATTAAAGTCTCAGCTCACATGTCGCACAAGCCAGTGAAAACGCTGTAGGTTAATGTATGTAGCTAGCTAGCTAGCTAGCTAGTTCAATACACTCTATTTTCTTACCTTCACAGTTTCTGAATTAGACTATCTATGGATGAACGCTAACATCAGCTAGTTTACAACTTTTGCCTTAAGTTACAAGCTAGCTGATAGCGCACCCTTTCATTTCCACTGTTGGCTAAATAGCTAGTTTGCCGTGCCTGTGACATTTCATTACCAATAGAAACGGTCTTATTGTAGCGACCGGGGGAGGCGGTCGCTCTGGCTGTCGGCGGTTCTGCGCTGGGGGACCACAAGGGCTCGTGGGAATGTTAATGTTGGGTGTGTTGTCTGTTTGGGGATTTGACTTGGGCTAAGTAGGAGACCATGTACTGACTGACTGACTGACTATAGGACTGCAATGGACTGACGGCCTGTCCAGGATGTCTCCCCGAGGCCCGGCCTGCCGCCCAGTGACTGCTGGTATAGGCCCCAGCATCCCTGCGACCCTGAGGAGGATAAGCGGTTTGGATAATGGATGGATGGATGGATGGATGACTATAGGACCGTTAGACGAACGTCTCCAGTTGTGACCTCGCGGTGGGGTGGGGTGGGGTGCTTGTTAAATGGTAGGTCTGTTCCAACGGCAAATAAAAGAGCATTCCCAGGGCCGTGCGGTGCATGAGGCACGGGAATTACCATTAAAAGGAAATCTATGCCTCTGGACTCATTCTTCCATGCAAGCTCACCACAATGTATTACCTAATGTTAGCTAACACTGCTGCATGTGGTGAGCAGTGAGACGATGGGGGATTAGTTGTTATAGAGATATGTTCCGACATCAGCACAGTGTTTATTTTTTCATTTTAATATTCTTTTCTGTGGCTGCGGTGGTTTAATCTTTTGCCTTTTCGATATTAGCTTTTGTAATAGGCACCCCCTTTGTTTTCACTCAGGAATGCGGGAGTTTTACCTGGTTGGGTAATTGAACAATATTAAAGTCCATGTGTGCTGAAGGCTGATTAATGGTATTAGTTCAAATGTATTACTACTTTATTGAACCGAGATTGGAGTTCATTCACAGAGTCCATAGGAGCAAGAGGAGAGGAGATATCCGGCACCTTTTATTATACTTATAAAAGAGTAAGTTGAAACTTATAATCATTTTTGTTTAAGAATTTGTAAGAATTAGGACTTATATATAGATGATAATAAAAATAGGCTGCGTAGCCTGTATTTTCTGTGGTTGTCTTGCAGGCTTAAGACTGAGCAGGATAGTATGGCTGGTGGTGGGTTTTACATTCATGTGCTGTTGTCTTAAAGAAGCGGAGGGAGGTCAGAATGACAGTCAGGAGGCAAAGAGGACCGTGAGCAGGCAGGACCAAGTAGCAAAGAGGTGAGTTACAAAAGAGACTGCACTTAAAGACGTATGCCATCATACCGGATATTAAGGCAAATAGTACATTCAGAAACTGATGGGATGCACAATCATACCGTGCTGCTCTCAACTAACATGCCAGGGCTTTTAATGGCGTTGGCTCCTGATAGTAACGGAAGGTCTGGTGCAGCATTGTGCCGGTCTGTGTTTGAGTGGAAATTATGGTCTAGAGTAGACCGACGAAGTCTAGCATACCGTTAAAGTATGCTATACTTCGTCGGTGACCCCTGACTCCAAAAGTCGTTGTGCGGCATGTGCCCCGTGAGCTGGTGTAATGGGCTTGGTTCATCATCATCTACAGACTGCAGCCACCACGCTAAACAGGCAAGATACTGTGAGGACTGGAAGACTTCAGTTCACGGAAGCCCGGGCCTGGGCTTCAGTGTCCAACTGTCCTTTCGCACTCTGGGCAGCATGGGGGAAAGGCCGAGCCAGTTTCTGTACCGAGAAGAAAGGTAATCTCCAATACGAACCGCCTCCCAGCGAATCCATTAGAAATGGGGAGAACGCCGACGACTACTATGAAGCCATGCCACAAGGTTACTGATGTACATATTAGTCCATCATCACAGTACCAACAGCTATATGTAAGGTAAACACTGTAAACCCATTTGTGGCCCGCCTGTTCATTAGCAAAAAGTCACAAGACTTTACCTCCACGTGTTCATCGGCAAACATGTCGATTCTTTGTTAATTAACTGCAGACACTCGCAACAGCGTGCGGCAAGCACGCATATGCGCGCGCACACACGCACAAACACAACCTGACGGTGTGAAGATCCTCAGTACAAATTTCGAAGAGGGATGTTTATTGGTGTCCTATTTGTTTTTCATGCTGAAATAGGCCCCCTGCACATCAATAGCTGCAAGACTATTTGCACGTCTCTGTGTATTTGTCCTTTCGTATCGGGAGCGGTTGTCGGCGCACACCAGAAAATCCACTTTACTCTGTAAAGGAGAAAACAACATTTCTGTGCAAATATCTTCATTTCTTTATTTTCTCCAATCCCATTCAGCTGGTGCAGCTGGTTCCTGTTATTGTTTTAGCCGCTATCTTACTGGTCTTATGTTATCCATGTGCAGCAGCTGTAGCGACCCCGCTCCCCCACAGGGATCAATTAAGTTTCTTCTGATCTGATCTGATCTAAACCAACTCTCCATATACATCTCTCTCTCTCTGTGCTAATAGCAAGGGTTCAAATGGAGTCATAGCGGATGTCTAGTGTTTTAATGCAGGCAGGCAGGACAGACAACAGAATGTGCATTCTGCATTGTGGTTTTCCTCGTACGAGAGACGCCATATTTCACCTGACAAGTGGTCTGTTGTGGTTTTCCTCGTTCAAGAGACGACATATTTCACCTGACAAGTGGTCTGTTGTGGTTTTCCTCGTTCAAGAGACGACATATTTCACTTATCAAGTGGTCGGCCAGGCATGAGTACCGGGGTGGCATCCAGCGCTTCACCTGTGCCCCCCTCCATAGGGATAGTGGTTGTGCCAGGAAGGCATCCGACGTTAAATTTTGCCACATCTGTCGTCCGGGTAGCGTAGCGGTCTGTTCCGTTGCCTACCAACACGGGGATCGCCGGTTCGAATCCCCGTGTTACCTCTGGCTCGGTCGGGCGTCCCTACAGACACAATTGGCCGTGTCTGCGGGTGGGGAGACTGATGTGGGGATGTGTCCAGGTAGCTGCACTAGCGCCTCCTCTGGTCAGTCGGGGCAGCTGTTCGAGGGGGGGGGGAATAGGATGATCCTCCCACGCGCTGGCGAAACTCCTCACTGTCAGGTGAAAAGAAGCGGCTGATGACTCCACGTGTATTGGGAGGAGGCGTGTGGTAGTCTGCAGCCCTCCCCGGATCGGCGGGGGGGGGGGGGGAGCAGCGACCAGGATGGCTGGGAAGAGTGGGGGGGGGGGGTAATTGGCCGGGGTACAGTTGAGGAGAAAAAAAGGGGGAAAATCCATTGATGTAATACAAGCGCTCGTGCTTGTGCGTCATCTTTGCGTATTTTGCCGGATGCCGCCACGACACACTGGAAGGAATCGCTTGAGTCTGGACCCTCACTGCCCCGCTGGAACGCGCCCGGCACGAGGACGGGGGGGAAAATAAAATATGAGTAATAATTTCCGCTGTGCACCGCCTGCAGATGACAACCGTGAGCCGCGGAGCCGGCTTACGCTGACACCTGTCATGCTGCTGAGCCGCTGTTGCGGTTCTCGCTCTCTGAATGGCCGTGGGGGGGGGGGGGGTTGTTGTTGAAAGTTAATGGCTGCAGGTGCCGCCCTTACTAGGGGGAGGCGAGGGGGTGGGGTGTTACAGTTCTGTGAGAGTTGTTTGAACAGGCTGCCTGGAGTACATGGGGATGCTGAGACAGAGAAATAAATAAATAAAATTCTGCAGGGTGGCTGACAGACTCCAACCCCCCCCGACCCCCCACACCCAACAAAAAGAGGACACCCAGTGACACTTCACCGCGCCTTGAGCACCTAGACAGATATTAAACAAATTTGTTTTCAGATTCGTGATGGGGCCACGAAAATTAACAAGCAAACAAAACTTATATCCACTGTCAGGTTTTCCCACAAGGCGCTGAACTGTCCCGCTACTGTCCCGCTGCGGAGGGCTGATGGCAGATAATGAGGAGAACAAGAGAATCGCTCCACACCAGGTTGTTTCATCAACACCATGAAACGAATTGCACTTGAAAATGAAAAATGATTAAAAAAGAAACCCCCCCCCCCATCTCATTCCTCTCGCAAAAATGCTGTTCCGAGGTAAAAACTGCACAAAAGGCCGCTGCCCTTACTGCCATTTGCATTTCAACTCATGGGAAGAACATTCTCTCTCTCTCTCTCATCATCATGTATTCAGTAATTGAGTTTTAAGAGATGGGAGAGATGTATAATGAGTGTTATGACTCGTATTAAATTCCTTATTCATGCCCATGTACTCTACCCCGCGTGTCGTTGCAGCCCGATGCAGCAAAGCGTCATCGGGCCTTTATGCTAACACGTCCAGCGTAGCCTTCACGAGAAGAACGTGTTTGATTATTTCTATTTTAGTTTGCTTACGAGACTCAATATGCAAAATCCGGGGGACCCAGAAGCTATGAGAGATCTGCAAGCGTTTGCATTGTTCGGGCAGCTTCGTCGAATGGGTATTTTTTCAGACTACTTCCCCGTCCTTTGCAAAGCATCCTTACCTCCCTCCGAAAAACACACACCTGAGGCTGGTGCTACGGTTTGATTCAAGTCACTTCAAACGAGGCAGGCGTGACAGGAGCTACCCTTGAAGATGGCATGCTCTCCAGCTAGCGAGCTGTGTTTTAAATATCAAGCGCTCCCCTGCTTAAGAAGCTGCTAATTTCTGCAGTCACGCAGAGTAGGCAGGGTTTTCCTTTAATTCACCCGGCTTCTCGTGACAGAATGTGTTTTGGGGGCATTTGAGCAGGTATTGTAGACAGTGTAATGTCATGGTCACGTCAACACAGAGCGGTATGGTACCAAATATGGCCGTGCCCCTCTTGAGGCTGGAGCAGGTGCCCATGTCCAGTTTATCACGCAACGGCCGGTCTTTTGTGAGTTTATATTTGCTCTGTGCTGGCGTAAGCACCTTCCCTGGCAGATTATATGAATTAAGGCCTTATTATGGGCTCCGGCCGGGAGCTGCTTGTAACAGTGATTTGTAATGAGGACAGTGCTGAGGTGAGTCAGCAGTGACTGGCCTGATTACAGCAGCTGGTCCGCTGGAGGAAAACTCTTGGCTCATCCAAAATAAACACACGTTGCAGAGGCCAGATGGACACCCCTGTCTTCTACCGTGCAGTTTTGGCGTAATACTGCAACGCTTTTGGCAAACGTGGGGTTGAAGTTGAAGTGAAAGGCCCCGTGAAATGGCGTTTCGAGCACTGGAAACTTCTGCGCTTTGCCATACGTAGAACTGAACGAAGCAGAACGGACGGGTGGGATTTCAATGTGAGGGGAGGGAGATTGATTTGACTGACAGCCAATCATAGCTGGGCATTTTTGAAGTATGTGGGACATCGATATGCTATCGGCTAGTTCCAGTTTGGTGGGAGAAGATCACCTGTTCAGGGGCGGGGGGACTGGGGGGAATAGGGTGATCCTCCCACGTGCTACGCCCCCCCCCCCGGTGAAACTCCTCACTGTCAGGTGAAAAGTGGCCGGTGACTCCACATGTATGGAGGAGGCATGTGGTAGTCTGCAGCCCTCCCCGGATAGGCAGAGGGGGTGGAGCAGTGGCCGGGAAGGCTCGGAAGAGTGGGGTAATTAGCCAAGTACAATTGGGGAGAAAAAGGGGAACCCCCCCCCCCAAAAAAAGAAAGAATGAAAATGCTTTTTTTTTTTAATTTCATGGGACCTTTGACGAGACTGATCCTGGAAAAGTTGAAGCACTTTATCATTTTAATATCCAAACGTAATCGCATATAATCTGATGCACGACAAGTAAAACACAGAAGACCCCGATTCGGTTCAAAGGAATTATCAATATTTTATATCCTTTTGTAGCAAAATGTTTTCACACAGAAACATTTTTTTCTCCTTTTTTTTTTTTTACCCCCTACATCCTCGGGTGAGATTCATGACTATGTCAAGTCAAGTACACACTTATATAGTGTTCTTAGTTATCAAAATGAAAGGAACACTTACATGATATCACAAGCAGAAACGACATGGTTAGAGCGGACAGCCCTGCCCCCTGAAGGGTAATAATTCTGTGTATCCCAGTACTTGCCATGCCACGCGTAATCCCGTCCCACTGAGCCAACTAAGAGCGACCAAGTCGGTACACCACAGTAAAATGTCTTCTCATTGTTTGCTGGACAAGAAAATAAAATTACTACTGCACAGTTTCCCTCTTTACACTCTCACCCACTTATTGTACAAAAAAATGCCGATATACAGAACATTGGTACACCGAGAGCAGAAAACAACATTAAAAAAGAGGAAAAACCCAACGTATTGTAATGCCACAGAGACACGAGGATGTTGAAAAGGCATCGAAATGTTATGTGTATGTAGAGATGGCTCAGTTGGTAATAGGTCTGAACAGAGAAGAAACGCTAATCCAAATGCTTGCCGTGTTCGACTGGTTGTCCGAGTATGACTACTGTAAAATACACCTCCACTGCGAAGGAGACAGGATAAAGGTACAAACGCACGTCTGGTAGGTCAAGCCAAACGATGCTTAAATAAATCAGGTCTCTGCGTTATTGTGCATTCATGTAAAATCAGTTTGTTGTGGTAAGATAAATTGTCTTCCTTCCTCCTCTTCCTCCCCTAACCAGCCATTTGACGTGTAACAGGGTCCCCCCCCCTCCTCCTTCCCCCAGCCCAGGTCCCCACAGAATCTTAACAACACTCCTTTTATTCAGTACCATGAAACCAACGTGCTGTTTACGTCGATGTTTTATCCCCAGAGACCGCTCTCGCGTGTTACCGTCTCGAATAATGTCCTCAAAGCTTTCTGAAGAACGATTCTGCGGGATTACGACCTGAGCCGAGGACGAACGAAATCCAAAGGATTTTCCTCAGCATCCGTAAACATCCAAAGGACATTCCTCTTTGCCCCATTTGTGAAACCATTTCATGCATTTGGCCATTGTTGAAGTATTTTCATCCCTTCTTGTGTGGCAAGTCACCTCATACGATACCTAACCTGAGGTAGAAATGTTAAGATGGTTGGGCTGTTGGTTGGCGTTACTGATATTTAGAGAACTCAACCGTTCATGTTGTAATTCGAAATTAAATCACATGGTCAATCGTAAATTTGTCAGAAAATAATGTCAAAGGGATGAGAAATGACTTTATTGGAGGAGGTCTTAAGTGTGAATTATATGTCTCTCATCCATCACTGAGAATTACACCATCAACATCTTAGCTTCACCTTTTCCCAGTGACACATCATCCCAAATAATAAATACTAAAAATGATATAAAACCCAGATGAAACAAAAAAGGCTTTTAATTCTATAATTTGCTCTCCTGATCCCTCTACTGCTGCAGTAGTCCAATATCATGCTGAGAGTCTGAGACATTGCAATGCAGTCGGGGCAAATCCTCTTGGCATTGGATTCTTTTGATAAAGACGGGGCAAATCCTTTTTTGAATTTCTCCTCTTCCCCCCCCCCCTTTTCTCAAGAAACGCTTCCACGCTCCCTATGGATTAGGCATTACTCCATATGTCTGCACAGTCCAAGTTTCCTTGTTGTTTTGAAATGCCGTCATCTTTCAAACGCAGTTGCACATACACACTGCCCTAGAATTGAAACCATCAATTTGCATGTCTTTTTTTCACATAATTACTTGGACAGAAGGACAATAGTATTCACATGGATGAACTTCATGCAATACAGCTGATGCCCCCCAGGGAAATCAATCTCCCTTTACTCAGTTTCCATTTGCTTCCTGAAATACATTTATAGTTTAGCCCGACCCCCACAGCTGGCCTGAAGGTTTTCATACCGTGCTCTCCATCACCCACTCAGAGCTCTCAAAAGTGGGCTTTTCCTCCTCACTGTCATCATACTGGAGTAGCATGCCATTGACAGACAGGCTGCGCTTAGTCCAGATATTACTGATCCTGCGTGGGTAGCTGCTGAGGCATTGTGTGGCCCCCACGTGGCCCATGTCAAAGGAGTGACTCCTCTTGGGCTTACCCTCTTGGGGAAACCCGAGGAGACGTCCCAACATGGTGGTGGATTCGGCCCTTCCGAGCAGGGGCTCTTTGTCAGATGGAGGTGCCACAGCCACCACCATCATCGCATTTGAAGTGGTGGTGGAGGAGGAGGAGGCAGTCGCCCCCTGGTTGTCCTTTGCAACACCTCGCAGCTCCAGCGAGGCGAAGGCCCCTAAAAGGTGGTCCAAGTTGGGCCGCGCTTTGGCGCTAGGCCCGTGCCTCCTGAACTTGCTGCTGGGGAGCGTGTTACATTCTCTCTCCTGCAGGCTGTAGCGGTCGCGGCCCCCTTTGCTGATGCGGCTGTCCAACGAGTTGGAGGAGGAGGAGGAGGAGGAGACGCTGCTTTGGAGCGAGCCACATTTGAATTCCACCATCTCCTCGCGCATCACAACCACGGTTGGTTTGACCTGCGGTGGAGCGCCGTTGAGCCTGTTCAGCCCGCCGTTGGTCTGCGAGTACGTGTTGCTAACGGTGGGTAGTTTGTGCGTTTGGATGCCACTGGTCACCTTGTAGCGCACCATGAGGATGATTATGAACACCAGCAGCGTGGCCACAATAATGCCACCGATTACCAGAATCATGGTGCTGCCCAGGAAGCCGCTGTGGAGAGACTGGCACTGAGGGTAGTCGTCCCTGGTGATAAACTGGACACAGCCGACAATGTTGGTGGCAGTGAGGGTGGTGGTGGCGTCATCCCAGATGGCCAGGACGCACAGGTCATACTGCATCCCTGGGACCAGATTAGTAACTAAGAAGGCTTTGTTTGCCATGGGAATCATTCTAGGGGAAGACAAAGACAATAATTAATAGTATGGCACTCTTACGGCAAGAAGTCACCACAAAGGTTAAAAAACAGCAACAGTGACTCATCCTGATGGGCTGGTGTGGATCATAATCAGACATGCTAAGTCATTGTTTGCAAGCACAGATTAATTAAGAAATATTCCTTCCAGCTGGAGTTACAATTACAAAATGGTCACTTTGATTTTATATATATAAACTTTGTGAAAAGAAACACTCAATGGTAGGGAAAGTGCTCAGCAAATAAGGAGCAAAACAATCCAAGTAGATTCTTTATGAGGCAGCACACGCCCGTTTCATGCCGTAAGCAATCAGGTTTCAGTCAGAAGGAAGTGTGATTCTTTTGAGGAATCGTGCTTTTAAGGAATGTGTGTCTAGTCATAATTAGAGATTTGAAATAATCAGGAGTTAATCTGAAACAACCAATCAGTGCTGAACAAATTCACTGAAACCAAATAACCTGTTGTTACCCCCCCAACCCCATGTATATATTTTGGGGGGGGTAACAACAGGTTATTTGGTTGTTCCCCCCCCCAAAAAAAAACAGGGCACACAAACACACACACACATATATATATATATATATATATATATATATATATATATGGTACTTTTTTGGGGGGGGGTAACAAGACAGGTTATTTGGTTGTCCCTCCCCCAAAAAAGGTACCATATATATATATATATATATATATATATATATATATATATGTGTGTGTGTGTATTTTTTTGGGGGGGGTAACAGCCAAATAACCGGTTGTTACCCCCCCGCCCTCCCAAAATATATATATTCCTATAATATATATATTCCTTTTCTTTTTTTCTCTTTTTTGGGGGGGGGGTAACAACAGGTATTCGGTTTCAGTGAATTTGTTCAGCCCTGATTGGTTGTTTCAGATTAACTCATGATTATTTCAAGTCACTAATTAAGACTAGACATACATTCCTTAAAAGCACGATTCCTCAAAAGAATCACACTTCCGTCTGACTGAAGCTTAGACCCGAGGTTTCTTTAACTCCCGAAGACGCAGGAAGAGCCGCTGTTTATTCTATGCTGACAAGTTAGAAGTGATAGATGGGTTCAATCCAACGAACCAGCCATCGCACAGTTGTGAGCACTAGAGCAAACACATTTCGTCATGGCGAGATTTAAACGGACCGGACAACACCACTACATTTCTCTCCTTTTAATTGCACCCCAAAGGTTAGACAACCATTAGAAGGCCACGATGGGACAGTTTCTATTCAGACTGGCCAAGTGCCACGCTAAGAGGACCGATCCAGAAGTGCGTTGAGAGGGAATTGCTAATAGAATATTAAGATGTCGTAGTGACAACCACAGAGATCCCTGTTAATTGATTGATTGATTAATCAATTAATCTTCCAGTTTGTCTCCGCCAAATAACTGCCCTTTCTTGCAGAGCGTGCTGCTGTTGCATTGCACTCAACGACAATCCAACCGCAGTGCGTCTGTTATATGTGTTACATCTGCAGTACGTGTTGAAAGAAGGATCTCAGCTTTGCGGCTTTAGTGGATGTGTTATTTTCAATTAATAAACACCTGCAGCGCCAAAAACGTATAATGACACGTGAAAAGGACGTGGCCAACACTGCAGATCTAACTTGGCTCTCAGGGGCACCTTCTTCTGAATGATATTTCTGGGTAGGGACGTGAGTATGTTAGAATAACCTTGCATTCTCTACATATCCTAATGACATTAAAACCCACATATAGATTTAACAGGGTAATAAAGATGGCTGAGCTGACAACTAGCAGGAATTAGAGATGCATGGGCAAAAAGGAACTCGATGGCTAATTATTAGCCTCTTACACACATCAGAGAAGGTTGAATCAGTTCATCTGGATACAGCGTTTACTGACAGACACCTGTCATCACTCAACTGACATCTTCAGTCTAAACTGACTTCAGGTACCCCCCCCCCTTATAAACAGCACGGTACAATACAGTTGCCTAACGACCGAAACCATCAACCACTTTCATATGCAAATATGGGTGTGACTATTAACTGGAGTTTCAATGGCCATGTGTACTATTCACAGAGGATTAGGGAGTGCTGCAATCACAACATTGCGAGATGCCAACAGATGCGAAACCAAACAACCAGTTTCATCGATGGCCATCGAAACCCTAGTGAATGGTCACACCATATTTGCATGTGAAACTGGTCATTGGTTTCAGTCGTTATGCAGCTGTGTTGTACTGTTTATAAGGGGTGGGGATACCTGCAGTCAGTTTAGGCCGAAGACGTCGGTTAGTTGAATGATGAAACGTGTCTGAAACATTGTATCCAGACGAACTGATTCACCCTTCTTTGATTTCCTTACCCGGATTATTGAGCGTGCACCAAGACCTCCTACACCCAGTCATCTGTTCATTGAGTGATGCCTTGCTGTTATCTTACATGCAGAAACACCTTTGCTCTCACACGGTTAGGAGGCTCCTACTGTTACAGTGGTGGTCGGTATATTACCAGGAGCTGCTGCTGCTGGCGCATTCCTTTATTCTGCTTTAACTACCCCCTCACTATCTAGGGGGAGGCTGTGCTGCCTCCCTTGTCTCACACACGTGCGCGCACACACACACACGGCTCCGATTGATTTTTAATCATCACTTGAGGGAGGGAGGCACGCCGGGATGCTCTGAAGGTCATGTAAAGAGGCTGGATAGGTGTGGATACAGTGCGGCGCAATATTCCAGCGATGAAGTTGTAACGTTACTAGTGCAATACCGCTTTTTTCTTATTCCAACTTTTGAAAAATAGCCTAATTTACCCTGTGACATTTATTACCCACAAGGATGCGCAGCCATAATTGTTTCGGAGGCTGTAATCAATTGCTTGAGGTTGTGCTACATTACGGGATAAAGCCTACAGTGTGTTCACAATTTAACGGGTTAAGAACAATGCATAAAATCTGAAATTAGTGCTGCTCAGGCTGCTGTGATGTGGCAATAAAAACTTTAAAGCTGGTTGCTAACTAGAAGGCAGATGATAAATGGAGAGGATTCACTAATACACATTGTAAATAGACATTTTAAAACTATAATGTTATCTAAAGGAAATGGAGGCAATTTTTATGATTTAACATCGATGTACATCCATGCTGCATCTTAACAATAATGAAAAAAAAAACAACACAAAAACATGTGGGCGTCCGGGTAGCATAGCGGTCTATTCGCAACACAGGGATCGCTGGTCCGAATCCCTGTGTTACCTCCGGCTTGGTTGGGCGTCCCTACAGACAATTGGCTGTGTCTGCAGGTGGCAAGCATGATGTGGGTATGTGTCCTGGTCACTGCACTAGCGCCTCCTCTGGTCGGTCGGGGCACCTGTTCAGGGGCGGGGGGACTGGGGGGAATAGCATGATCCTCCTACATGCTACGTCCTCCTGGTGAAACTCCTCACTGTCAGGTGAAGAGAAGCGGCTGGCGACTCCACATGTATGGGAGGAGGCATGTGGTAGTCTGCAGCCCTCCCCGGATCGGCAGAGGGGGTGGAGCAGCGACCAGGACGGCTCAGAAGAATGGGGTAATTGGCCAGATACAATTGGGGAGAAAAAGGGGGGGAAAATCCCCCCCCTCCCAAAATATATATGTGATTAAGCTGCCATTTCCAGTGTTACACCCCGCAGATGGTCAGCATGCATTAACAAAACAAACAAAAAAACAATGAAAACGTCTCCTAGAAATAAGTCATTCGATGTTGCTGTCACTGGAAAAAAACAAAAAACAAAACTAAAATTGCTGTTCTCGTTGCTCCTGCATGGAAAAAAAAACCAAACTGCATGAAGTCAGAGAATGTGAAAATCAGATAAATACACCCTATTGCTGCATTCTGGAAAATGATGAGTTCCTTTCAGAGGACCTGAAAAAGAGAAATCTCTCTCTCTCACCGAGCCAGTTCTAATCTCATTCACAGTTAATAATCAGTCAGCCACCTCCCCATATAGAATCCAATATCCTTTTCCCCAAACAAGTCATATATTCTGCTGAAGCTCATTGGTGGAGGTAAAGAGAGGATTTGGTAAGAGGTTTTGGGTACATTACCATTCAGTGTTTAATGTTGGAGAAGGTTAACGGCTGACATATACTGCAGCTGAATTTCATTGCAGACCCTCGAGCCACTTTATCAGCTCAGATACAGTAGATATTGTTGCTGGCACGCCGTGGCTAGTAAATGTCTGGGGGGGGAAATCCATTGTGGTTTTAACAGCATCCGGCCGATGGAATACAGAGACATCCTGAATATGAAGAATTCATGTTTTGTACTAAACCATATCCGAACGGTTCATGCCGTGCTTTACTAAAATGGGGGGACTGAATAACAGCATTAGCTGAGACATGAAAAAATGAACTATGAAGTCGACGTGAAGTCATGCAGAAAGAGACGGCTAATTGGATGGTCTTGCATCCAATTGTTGCCACTTTAATCCATCCTCAGTGACAATCCTCTAAATTGACTCGCCATTAAGTTCCATGGCTTCATCATGCACCCCCCCCCCCGCCCATCGTCCCTACTGTGCTGTCTGTACATGGACACCTCGCATAAAACCTGCACCACCCTGGAAATAGCTCTTGTTCTGTAAATAACTTCTCAAAATTCTAATTTTAACTTTCTCTAAACACAGCTCCTGCCACCCAGCGCCGGGCATCGGGGGCCGCCATGTGGTCTCATGTTCAACTCTGAACCAGTGTTGATTGCATCTTACTTTTATTTTTATTTTGTTTTATTTCATCTTGTATCAATATGTTATTTATTATTTTCTTTAAATTTTGATCTTTACTACTACTACCGCTACTATTGCTTTTGGCTACTCCCATTAGGGGTCGCCACAGCAGATCATCCATTTCCGTCTCTTCCTGTCCTCTGTCACACCAGTCACCTGCATGTCCTCCCTCGCCACATCCATAAACCTCCTCTTTGGCCTTCCTCTTCTCCTCTTCCCTGGCAGCTCCATATTCAGCATCCTTCTCCCAATATAGCCAGCATCTCTCCTCCACACATGTCCAAACCATCTCAAACTTGCCTCGCTTGCTTTGTCTCCAAACCGTCTAACCTGAGCTGTTCCTCTAATATACTCGCTCCTAATCCTGTCCTTCTTCATCACTCCCAGTGAAAATCTTAGCTCTGCCACCTCCAGCTCCTGTCTTTTCGTCAGTGCCACTGTCTCCAAACCGTATAACTTAGCTGGTCTCACAACCATCTTGTAAACTTTCCCTTTGACTCTCGCTGGTACCCTTCTGTCACAAATCACTCCTGACACTCTTCTCCACCCACTCCACCCTTCCTGACCTCTCCTCTTCACCTCTCGTTCGCACTCCCTGTTACTTTTAACAGTTGACCTGTTAATTTTTCCCTCTTGCACCAACATACCAAGACAAATTCTTTGTATGTTCTTGTACTTGGCAATAAATCAGATTCTCATTCTGCTTGCCGCTAAACGATCTTTGTTGAATTGGTCACTGCTTTTGCTGTTGCATTCAGTATGGGGTTATTGATTTGAGAGAGTTCAAAGATTTTAAGTTACAGTCTCCAAGGTTCTATTTAATGGGCTTGAGCAAACTGAATGGGGTAAATTGAAGTGGAAGCTTGTAATCTTTTCTTTATTGCGAGATTTTAAATTATTGATTCAGGGTAACGATTTCACTTCGGTTTCCCTTGAGACTTCAAATGTGCAGTAGCTACTTATTATTTAGACGAAACATCCTCGCCCGCTGTTATTAAAAGCAGATTCCATCCTTGGCAACCCAGGGTCAAGAACGAAAAGGATTGTTAATTTCTTTAAACAAACTGACATCGTGTCAGGGATGTTCATAGTAACAATTGGGCATCAAGTTATGCCTAAATGAGTGTATTCTGAAATGAAAAATTAACTCTGGGACTTGTTAAATAAAATGAAACCTCTTTATAAGCTACTTTTTTTGGGGGGGGTTCCACATTGGGGGGGAGGTCCACATACCCACATCCGGCTTCCCACCCATAGACACAGCCAATTGTGTCTGTAGATACGCCCGACCAAGCCGGAGGTAACACGGTGATTTGAACCGGTGATCCCTGTGTTGGTAAGGAAGGCAATGGAATAGACCGCCACACTACCTGGACACCCTATAAGAACATACACACACTACCACTACTTCCAGTACTTCTAAATCTGGTATAAATCCTTTGGGGGTATTTCATCCTTCCTTAATGGTTGCTCCCTAAATGCTTTTGCCCTGCATGGTCACCTAATAGAGGGGAATGATTTCAAGCTTTGTACATCAGCAGTAACATTATACCCGATCAGGTGTCAACGAGTGACAGATTTGAAAAAGTTTATGAACACGTGTTGGCATTTAAATCTTTACTGTGAAAAGGGCCAAATTGTCAGGCACAATGGGAATACGGCAGAGGAAGGACGAGGGTGAAAACAAAGGCCGATATCCTTTTAGGGGTCATTTATTTAGTGTTGATGGTTTTGGATGCAGACATAATTTGTTAGCAACAGAAGCTTATTCCATTTCTGTCTAGCGAGTGTTAATATGCTGTAATCAATTGTGTTGGACACGGATTAGCAACAGCTATCCTCTGATGTTTGCAATAAAAGCCGCAGCTGTACGTCTTTTGACTGACAGTAGATGTTTTTGGTGGGCACTATTGGTCTCTGAATAATTTCAAATGCTAACACTGAGTAATGCCAGCTTCCTCCCCTCAATAGGAAGAGGTGTGATCTAAAAAGAGACTAGATCGGAAAGCTAGTAGTTATCCGTATTGGGAAAAGTGGACAAATGAATCCTGTTTGAACAAATCATTTTCAAGTTTGATACGAATCGAGTCTAAGATGTTAAATACTGAATGATACTGTAGCGGGAATTCAGGGGGCAGGAGGGAATCGAACCTGGGTTCCCCGCACCACTGGCAACCATGCTAACCAGTCAGCTAAAGGGTGCAACCCGTTAGCCAAGGGCTAGCAAGTCTACACATCCATGGTCGTACACTGTTACACTACTCACCTCCTTCGGGAAGTGCGCCCCTGTGCTTCTGCATACCAGCTCCCCCTCATTCCTCTGAACACATATGCATCCCACCACTGCCACCAAATGTAGCGGGACTTCAGGGGGCAGGAGGGAATTGTGGTTTGGTATGGATCATGCCAGTTTATTCTTATAACAACAGTCATTCTTACCTGTAAATGAGGACTTCATCTTCAGAGCAGTTGTACTGAAGTTGGTACATTTTGACCTTTGGGGTTGATTTGCTAACAGTCCATTTGATGAGAACAGAGACAGATGTCACCTCTGATACAGACACCACTTTCTCTGGCAGAGGCTTTGGCTCCCCCTTACTGATCTTGGTAGAGCTGGTGATGTCAGAGAGCCCTGACTTGGACTGTGTGGTACGGTTTGTTCCATTACTCAGGTGGGGGAGTTGAATAATAGACAGCTCTATGGAGGCAGTAGACTCCCCAGCAGCATTGGCAGCGATGCAAGTAAAGGTGCCATAATCCTTAGCTGTGGTGATTGTAATGTCCAGGGTCCCATTTTCATATACTGTTGCTCGTGAAGAATTGCTTATCAAACGGTCATCGGGAGCGACCCAGTGTACAATTGGCATTGGATCGCCAACGGCCTTGCAGCGCAGGCTGGCTGTTTGGCCTTCCAGCACTAGTAATTTGTGTGTGTGTTGGGTGATCAGAGGGGGCTCACAAATAAATTCCTCTTCACGAACTGACCAAAAGTACCGCCCTTTCAGACTGGAAGGTGAAGCACAGGTTTCCATATCATCCTCTCGGTCCAACCTGCGAAGCCACAGCACTTCACAGTTGCAGTGCAAAGGATTCCCCCCAAAGCTTAGGGAAAGCTGAGGGGCATAGGGAGTACTCATCACCACACTGCTCTGGGAACGGGCAAAGATGGGGTCCGGGGGAAGCTTCTGCAAACGGTTGGAGGTGAGGTCTAAGCGTGCTAGTTTATCCAGATCTGTAAAAGTCCCCTCAGCAATAAAGAAAATAAGGTTATGGTCCAAACTCATTTGATGGAGGTTGACCATCTTGCGGATGGCCTCCCAAGGCACGCTGCGCAAGTTGTTGTATGACAAATCCAGGTCCTCCAGTGTCAGCAATAGGTCATCGAAGGCTGCTTTGGAGATCTGGTTTAGTTGATTGTTGTTAAGGATCAAGTGCTGGAGGTTGACGAGGCCCCGCAGGTCATCTGGACCCAGCTCAGTTAACCGGTTACTGTCAAGATGTAGGGATCTGAGGGTTTCGAGATCAATGAAGGAGAAAGGCTGGATGGTGCTAATGGTGTTGCGGGACAGGGTGAGATCCACAAGACCAGTCATATTGGCAAAGTCCTGTGTGGTGATCTTGAGGATAAAATTTCCGCCCAGCCGCAGCTCCACGGTTCGTCGGTCAATATCTGGAGGGACAAAAAGCAGGCCTTTGGAGGGGCAAAGCGTGCCAAGGGACTCTGAGAGGTTCTGGCAGACACAGTATTTTGGACATGCATGGACCATCATAACTGCGGTTCCCAGGAGCAGGAGAATGATGACCACTTTGTCCATGTTAATTTATACACAGGCACCTAAAGAACAGAACAAAACAAAAAAGCAGAAAAAAGACATGTTATAGGAAAGGTATTGAGGAGACGATTCTCTAAGGAAATATCTGGTTGTTTACTGACACTGTAATATAGTCCACTTTAATCTTGCATCACAGGAAGTGAATTTTCACATCTAGAGAAAAGATATTGCAGTGCTGTGCCCTCCTGTAAGGAAAATTGCATGCGTGTGTTTTGTGCATACTGCTGGGTGTACTTTGTGTGAAGTCATCGAGAATATGGGGCAGATAAAAATCTATAATGGTCTCAGACGGATCCGGCAAATATGCCTACATGAAGACTTCGCTTAAGACTTTCCATCAGTAACATTCACGTTTCCATTTTGCAAATGCAAATGTGTGGGAAATATTGGGGGGGGTTTCTGTCGAATAACACCCTGGATTAAGAACTCTGAAGAAGTTAATGATAGGAACTTTACTGACACAGATGCTTTTAAGATGTCATTAAAGATATGCTGACATATAGATAATCTCTGCACACAGTGAACCTGACATCACTTCAACCATCGACCAGAACCTTGGTGTGTAATGGATGAATTGTAGTACTAGACAGGCAAGCCACACACACCGACCCTCAAGGAGGTATATGATTAGGGGCTCTGGGGCTCTAGCTTCCGGACGGTGCAAGGCTGGTGGTAGGGCTGATGCAGACACAATGACAGTTTAGTTGGGCGCAAGGTGTTTTCTCTCTCGCCTGGGCGTGTTTGCTAATTTCTGGGCTCTCCATGACATCATTTGTGCCGAAATAGGTGTAGGGGCGCAGTAGAGGGCGTGTCAGTCAAAATCAGTTGGTGCAGTGCTGTTTTGGTGTCAAATAAAACCAAATACTGCACCTGCGTCTCTGCCTGATCAGACCGCGTCTTAGCTCGGACGCAGGCGTTGTGTGGAAGTTTCCGGGCTTTATGGGCAGGGGTGCACTTAGCATAGACTTATCCAAAATCACACAAGCCACTTTTGTGTGTGTTGTGTTGGCCTATGTTGTGAATAATTTAACTAGTGACTACTATCCTAAACCTTTTTGATAACAAAACAAAATATCTGGACGTGTATCATTGTTTTCCGATATAAACAGTCAATGTATGGAAATTAAAACGGTGACAGGGATTTCAATATTTTGACCTTAAAGAACAACGTGATTGGCTCGGCTAATTGAGCCGCGATCACAACCATTGAAGGTCTCCTGCTGTGGTCACGGGATGCGCAGGAAAGACAGACCCCGGTGAGAACGAAGACACGTTAAATGGCAGCCTGTCAGCTAGTCATGTTTGTGTGTTGTCTCATATCACATCACATCGGAACTGCTGTTAATTGGGTCTTGTATGCGCACTTGGCACCTCCCTAACAAGGACATCAGTTTCCTCCTGGGACAAGCTTGTTCTGTTTTAGCCGGTCTGGACTTTTGCAGTCCATTAAAGTGGCATTTTGCCATGACAGAGAGCATGCTGCACGGTTACATACATGCGAAATTTTTTTTTTTTGGGGGGGGGGGGGTTCCGAGCCGTCCCGGTCACTGCTCCACCCCCTCTCCCGATGCGGGGAGGGCTGCAGACTACCACGTGTCTCCTGCGATACATGTAGAGTCGCCAGCCGCTTCTTTTCACCTGACAGTGAGGAGTTTCCCCAGGGGGACGTAGCGCGTGGGAGGATCAAGCTATTCCCCCTCCCTCCCGAACAGGCGCCCCGACCGACCAGAGGAGGCGCTAGAGCAGCGACCACGACACATACCCACATCCGGCTTCCCACCCGCAGACACGGCCAATTGGGACTATAGAGACGCCCGACCAAGCCGGAGGCAACACGGGGATTCGATCCGGCGATCCCCGTGTTGGTTGGCAACGGATTAGACCGCTACACCACCCGGACGACCGTATGCGAAATGATCATTGGTGAATTTTTGCCTCCCGTTCACTTCCGTCCTGTGTTCGCAAAGTGGCGAATAAAACATTCGCTTCCGGTGGCGAAACGAATTCGCTGCTCCAAGTTCACCGAAGCTGAACTCCGCGCGAAGCGAAGATGCGCATTTGCTTTGCCAGCGGATGCGTGTTTTACCCCCCTTCTCCTCCTCCTCCTCCTCCCCCCCCCTCTGCTTGCACAGAATGAAAGTAAACGGGAGGCGAATATTCGCCGATGTTAATTCCGTGCACGTGTGACCGTGGGGAACGCGAGGAGCTGGTTTGATTGGCTGTAACTGAAGACAGCCCCCCCCCTCCACTCATGTATCCCTTCTGATCCAAACCCTTTCACAACTGCGCCTCTGTTGCGCCCGATTACCGCCAGCACCGCATGTCCCGAAATCAGCAAAAAGTACTGCTGACACCTCTGACTGCGCCAGAAACTAGATCCCCTTTTGCGTCATCCACGTACAGCAGTGGTTCTCAACCTTTTTGGGGTCCTGGACCCCCTGCGTATTTTTGCTCTACCCTGAGGACCCCTCCACCTGATCTTGGGGGAGGGGGGTTGCAATTTGATAGAAACAGTAGAAACTGCATTTTAAATTGCATTATAACTTTTATTCACTCTTTGGGGCAAAAATAAGAGCTTTCAGTTGTAACTCAGATATAGTTAACAAAACAGAATTCTTATGCAGTAACTTTCAGATATATGTAACAAAACAGAATATGTATTCAGTAACTTTCAGATATATGTAACAAAACAGAATATGTATTCAGTAACTTTCAGATATATGTAACAAAACAGAATATGTATTCAGTAACTTTCAGATATATGTAACAAAACAGAATATGTGTTCAGTAACTTTCAGATATATGTAACAAAACAGAATATGTGTTCAGTAACTTTCAGATATATGTAACAAAACAGAATATGTATTCAGTAACTTTCAGATATATGTAACAAAACAGAATATGTGTTCAGTAACTTTCAGATATATGTAACAACAGACTTTTTATGCAGTAACTTTTAACAATGCAAACGGGAGCGAGATCTCTTGTTAAAATACAATAAATTACACTTGTGAAACAGATGTAATTAGAGAAAAAAGTCCTGTTACCCTTTATTGTTTAGGTAGATAAAGGTCTCAGTCACATTTGAGTAAAATAATCCTAAAATAATCCTTCTATAAATGTCATAGGATCTTTTTTTTAAAGATATTTTATTTTCACGGACCCCTTGCAATTACACCACGGACCACTAGGGGTCCGCGGACCCTCGGTTGAGAAACGCTGATGTACAGCATAATACAGTGTCTATCACCCTCTGCATCTCGCTCTGTTTGTTTTTCTTTAGCCTTTGGTCTTCCTCCATGTCTATTTCTCCTCTTCCTCTCTCTTACATCTCTGCAGTAGCAGGCGGTAAACTCCATAGATATGGCAAAAGACGACAAAGCGCGAAAAACCTCCCAAAAGCAGCGGGTGGTACACGCCGCAGATTTGGCTGATGACATATGCATGCTTGCGTGAATATCTCAACACCTCTCATACCCGGGTACGAAGTGGATAGCCACACTTGGCTGCGTCCAATGAGCCTTAAATTCCCCCAGATATTTGTATCATTCATTCCTAATACACTCAAAATTTAAAAATCAATTTCAATCAGCTATTTTCTCCCTCAAGCACATTTATTAATGACAAACTTGGCCTGGTAGCCAGCCTCGATTCCCAGCAGAGTCACATGGCGGGATGGGTGAGTTTTAATTTTGCTGGTTTTTACTAAAATCCATTATTCATTGTTTGAGATGCTGGCTGCAGCATGATCACGCCTTATCTTTGACTTTTCCGCAATACCCCCTTCATGAGTGAACCTTGGTTTTCAATGACTCGTGATTGTGGGAGGTAGGACGCATGGAAACCCCACTCCTTGCTGATACTGGTTTGCAATTAAACCATGTAGTGCTACCACATTTGGAGTATATGGCATACAGGGATAATTGGAGAGAAAAAGCAGGCAGGAATAAGCATGTGAACTATGGAGCCTCCACAGAACTTAAAAAAAACTGGAAAAGTGGGACATGAAATGTCCATTTCAAACAGAAGAAATTAATGCTGGGACCTCATTCTGCTGCCAACGATGTTATATGGTGTTTCATGTTTAATATGATTTAATAGTTACGAAAAAAATATTCACTCTTAAAAAAAGCTTCACAGACTTTACTTTGAACTCTACTGTGACGTCAAAGTTCAAAAGCATACCGGGTACCTGAAGAAGTATTAAATATTGATATTTTGCTCATAGATGTGCCATGAAATATATTAACAGCCCTTTAAGCTATGTTCATTCATTCATTCATTTTTAGCCACTTCTCCGGGTTAGGGTCGCGGTGGCAGCAAACTAAGTAGGGCATTCCAGACGTCCCTCTCCCCAGCAACACCCTCTAGCTCCTCCTGGGGGATCCCAAGGCGTTCCCAGGCCAGATTGGACATGCAGTTCCTCCAGCAAGTTCTGGGTCTACCCCGGGGTCCCCTCCCAGTTGGCCGTGCCCGGTAAACCTTCAAAGGAAGGTGCCTGAGGCATCCTGATCAGATGCCCGAACCACCTCAACTGGCTCCTTTGGACGCAAAGGAGCAGCGGCTCTACTCCGAGCTCCCTCCGGATGTCCAAGCGCCTCACCCTATCTCTAAGGCTGAGCCCAGACACCCTACAGAGGAAACTCATTTCAGCCGCTTGTATCTGCGATCTCACCCTTTTGGTCACTATCCAAAGCACATGACCATAGGTGAGGGTTGGAACAAAGATTGACTGGTAAACTGAGAGCTTAGCCTCCCGGCTCAGCTTCCTCTTCACCACAATGGTCCGGTACAATGTCTGCATTACTGCTGATGCTGTGCCAATCCAACTGTCAGTCTCCCGCTCCATCCTATCCTCACTCATTAACAAGACCCCGAGGTACTTGAACTCCTTCACTTGAGGCAACAACTCATCCACAACCCGGGGGGAGCAATCCACCATTTTCCGGTAGAGAACAATGGCCTCAGATTTGGAGGTGCTGACTCTCATCCCGGCCATTTCACACTCTGCTGCAAACTGCCCCAATGCATGCTGGAGGTCGTGTTCTGATGAAGCCAACAAAACCACATCATCTGTGAAGAGTGGAGATGCAATTCTGAGGTTGCCAAAATGGACACAGTCCTCACCTTTGCTGCACGTTGAGATCCTGTCCATGAATATCACAAACAGAATCGGAGACAAGGGACAACCTTGGTGGAGTCCGACACCCACCGAAAACGTGTTTGACTTTGTGCCGAGAATGTGGACACAGCTGTCACTTTGGTTATACAAGGACCGGATGGCTTGTAGCAACTGCCCCAGTACCCCCCACAGCATGTCCCGGGGTACACAGTTGTAAGCCTTCTCCAAGTCCATAAAACATGTAGACTGGCTGGTCAAACTCCCATATCTCCCTCAGCACTTCTGCAAGGGTAAAGAGTTTGTCCGTTGTTCCATGGCCAGGATGGAATCCGCATTGTTCCTCCTGGATCTGAGGTTCGACAATCGGTCGGAGCCTCCTTTCGAGCACCCTAGTGTAGACTTTCCAAGGGAGGCTGAGCAATTTGATGCCCCGATAATTAGAGCACAACCTCCGGTCCTCCTTTTTAAATATGGGAACCACCACCTCAGTCTGCCACTCCACAGGTACTATCCCTGACCTCCACATGACACTGAAGAGGCCTGTCAACCAAGACAGCCCAACAATGTCCAAAGCCTTCAGCATCTCAGGGCGATTTTCATCCACACCTGGTGCCCTGCCACCGAGGAGCTTTTTAACTACCTCAGAGACCTCTGCCAGGGATATGGGTGGGGCTTCCCCTGAGTCTTCAGACTCTACCTCCTCCACTGATGATGTGTTAGCCGGGTTCAGGAGCTCCTCAAAGTGTTCTTTCCACCACTCGACAATATCCCCAGTCCGGGTCAACAGTTCCCACCCATGGCTGAACACAGCCCGAGTCAAGCCCTGTTCCCCTTCCTGAGTCGCCGGATGGTTTGCCAGAACTTCCTTGAGGCCAACCAAAAGTCCTCCTCCATAGCCTCGCTGAACTCCTCCCACACCTGAGTTTTTGCTCCCACGACCACCGAAGCCGCAGTCCTTCTGGCCTCCCGGTACCTGTCTGCTGCTTCAGGAGACCCCTGGGCCAACCAAGCCCGAATGGCCTCCTTCTTCAGCCTGACGGCTTCCCTCACCGCTGGTGTCCACCAGCGGGTTCTTAGGTTGCCGCCTCGACAGGCACCGATGACCTTATGACCACAGCTGCTGCCTGCTGCATCTGCAATAGGGGCTTTGAACATGGCCCACTCAGACTCCATGTCCCCAGCCTCCCTTAGGATACACGAAAACAGCTCTGCTCTGCTCCTCTCTTCACCCGAGTGTCCAAAACATACGGCCGCAGATCTGATGATACGACCACAAAGCCTATCATTGATCTTCGGCCTAAGGTGTTCTGGTACCAAGTACACTTATGAACTACCTTAGGCTATATAAATATTTAAAAAAGAAAGTTATCCAAACTAGTTAAAATTAAATTAAGTTATTTCATAACCAGCTCAATTTCTGACAAGAAAAGGGTTGCATTAATAAAGTATAGACAAGCAGCATAATGTTTTGAGGGAGCTGATAATAAAAAAAGCTAAATTTCCCTATTCCTAACTCACTTTATTTAGAGTAGAGTATTAGAAATCTGCATCATTTCTGGCCCTTCCTTCAGTCAGTCCAAGAATAGCTCTGAATAGCTGGATAAAAATAAATATATCTCGATATTAAGTATAAATAAATCATATTTGTACACATGTATTATGTATGTATGTATACATATCTAGTTACATGTACATACATCCATAGTCTATACTCGCTTAATGGGATTCAGGATTGTGGGGGTTTGTAGTCTATTCCAGGATGCATTGGGCAGAAATAAGTGGGAAACCTTGGACAGGTCACCAGTCCATCATGTGGTCCACACACACAAGCAGTCTCTCGCCATATAGACTCAAATTCATATAATATTCATGTCTTTGGGAAACTGTATCTCTAGGAGAAACCCCACAGATGGGATGGGGGGGGGGGCAACACAGATGGGTTGAGATTGAACAAGGGCCCTCTTTTTGAGGAGTAACAGTACAAACTGTAAAGGTCATAGTTCTGCCCGAGACATATATGTTAGCTGGATAATTGCTGTTTTGCTGCATCCTATAACCTTCTCAGTGTAAAGCAGATAACCCCAACAGGGCATCCACAGCTGTAAACTGACAGACACAGATGCCCATTTGGACTAATTTGATGCATGATATTCAATAACTCCAGCTGGAAAGTGGGGCAGAAAAAAATGGAATTGTTGAAGTTGAATAATATTCCTTTTTTTTGTAAGAAAAATATCTTTCTGGACAAGCATTGTATATCCGAATTATACAAATAAAACAGAGGTCTTTAATACAGTAGGAAATGCAACCCCATCTATGTGAAACACTGGTTGGATTAGTTTGAAAAGTTCAAACTAATTTTCAGCCTTGGAACAGTCCCCTAGAAAAGCATTTATCATCTGGGTTTGAGTGCGGTGGTGATTGGGCAAAGAAACCCAAGGTGAAGGGAGCCAGAAGTGACCTTTTAGGGGAAAAGGGGGTCCAATCAGAAGAGCACTGAAATGCTGGGAGAGCGCTGGTTCCCTGGCATTCCCTTCAATTTACTCAAGGCCTGTAAAGACTCAAAGCCTACAGCCTGCAAAATGTGTCTGAAGGACAAAGAAGCTAGTAGAAAAAAAAAACAGGCACTGATGAACCTGATTGAAACCAATGTGAACTGACACAATGAAGGTGAAGTTAAGTGCTCATAAACAATGGGGGGGAAAAAATCAAACTTTTTTCTCTCTTCCACATACAGACATTGGGTCTCACTGTCAAAGAATAAAGGTTTATGAACTGCAAGAGGCCTGTTCTTCTTTGACCCTCGCCCACTAAGCCATTTTAGGTTGATTTACACATCTAAAAGTCATCTAAATTGCATTTACTATCTTGGCTTAAATTTGGTTGAAAAATGAAAGTCTAGCAAATGTCTCGATCTCTTAGCTGGAGAGGTAAATACCATAGCACAATTTATGTGGACTTGCACTGTGTATCTTTGACAGTTAAAGGTTGTTCGGGCGACACATTGTTTGGGCGACACATTAATTATGTAATAATTAACTGAATAGTTTGGTCTAAAAGTGGTCTACGTTTAGCCAGATATGTTCTGAGCTAGATGAGCGCTAACCAGTAGCAGCCATGTTGGGTTTAGTAACTTAGAAACTATGATGAACTGTGGTTTGGATTCCAAAGTATCTTCTTCTTCTTTCGGCTTGTTCCCTGTTTCCCAGGGGCCGCCACAGCAGATTTGATAGGTTCCATCGGTGCCCTGTGCGGGCACAGCGCCGATGGCAGTCGTTGTTAACCCAGGGATTGACCAATCCGGTACGGTCTTGTCAAGCCGCATAATGATTTGGCAAAATTTTACATTGGATGCTCTTCCTGACACAACCACTAACCCTATAACGTGCTTACAGGGCATCAAGCTTCTGTATTTAATACAAAAGGCATACTAAGACTCAGTGTTAGAGTATCGTACTGTTTGCCCAATCCATTTAGTGTATCTACTACGACTACTACTACTACTACTTTCGACTGCTCCCGTTAGGGGGCGCCACAGCGGATCATCTGTTCCCATTTCTTCCTGTCCTCTGTATCTTCCTCTGTCACACCAGCCACCTGCATGTCCTCCCTCACCACATCCATAAACCTCCTCTTTGGCCTTCCTCTTTTCCTCTTCCATTCAGTGTATACCAGTGTGAAATGCCATACATAATATTTAGATAAAACCTGCACTCATCTTGATTACCATGTGCACATTGAGGTCTACAGCTGCTCAGTAATGGCTGTCTGGAGGAGTTCATAAGAGTATAGGGGGCCAATTTCTTTTCAGATTTTATTGTACGGTGAAAAGACACTGTGCCATTTCACAATTCCTGCGGAAATGTTCTGCCATTGGTACGGACAGAAGAGGAGACGGAGCCAGATAGATGGCACAGCGCGACGGCCGAGAAGCTTGATAGAAGAGAAAGGACTGGGGGTAAATGACAGAACGAGAGTAAATTAGATAACAAAAACAGAGGGAAGCTCCCGGTTCGAATTCCCGTGTTACCTCCGGCTTGGTCGGGCGTCCCTACAGACACAATTGGCCGTGTCTGCAGGTGGGAAGTCGGATGTGGGTGTGTGTCCTGGTCCCTGCACTAGCGCCTCCTCTGGGTGGTCGGGGCACCTGCTCGGGGGGGGGAGGGGGAACTGGGGGGAATAGCATGATCCTCCCACGCGCTACGTCCCCCTGGTAAAACTCCTCACTGTCAGGTGAAAAGACGCGGCTGGTGACTCCACGTGTATCAGAGGAGGCACGTCGTAGTCTGCAGCCCTCCCCGGATCGGCGGCGGGAGGGAGGGGGGGGGAGCAGCGATCAGGAAGGCTCAGAAGAGTCGGGGTAATTGGCCAAGTACAATTGGAGAGAAAAAAGGGGGAAAAATCCCCCCCCCCCAAAAGAAAACAGAGAAGCTACTATATGAGGAAGACATGACTGTGAAAGGCATGGCACACTTTAAGAGGAGATCTGTGGAGAAAGGGAACCTTAGATTAGAGTCTCTGCACAGCCGTGATACCATCTGTTGGGCAAAAACTAAGAGGGAGAAGAAGGATCGTTCTTCCCTTGGCACGATTCATTCAATAGCACCTACCAATCATGATCCAGCTCAAGAATGAGCAAATGCATGTGGTGGAACGGTGAAGAGTTTAGGGCGGTGCATCCTTTTATTATTACTGAACGGATTGAAATATCCCTCCCTCAGCTTCCCGTATTAGCTGATGATGCTGACAGAATGAGAGCGAGGGCCACGTCATGTGTAGTGCTCTTAAACTGCTATTTGATCCTATAGACAACACAGGAGGCTCATGTTTTCTTTTTCATTTCATTTGACTTTCTTTTTTTTTTTTTTTGGTGTGGATCCCCCCCCCCCTTTTTGTTCCCCCCAGTTGTACCCGTCCAATTAACCCCACTCTTCCGAGCTGTCCCCGGTCTCTGCTCCACCCCCTCTGCCGATCCGGGGAGGGCTGTAGACTACCACATGCCTCCTCCCATACATGTGGAGTCGCCAGCCGCTTCTCTTCACCTGACTGAGGAGTTTCGCCAGGACGACGTAGCGCATGGGAGGATCATGCTACACCCCCCAACAGGCGCCCCGACCGACCAGAGGAGGCGCTAGTTCAGCGACCAGGACGCATAGCGAATTCCGGCTTCCCACCCCCCAGACACGGCTAACTGTGCCTGAAGGGACGCCCGACCAAGCCGGAGGTAACACGGGGATTCGAACCGGCGATCCCCATGTTGGTAGGCAATAGAATAGACCGCTACACTACCCGGACTCCCCCCATTGTAAACTCACTTTTTAAACTGTGTGGAGCGTTGCACTTAGGCGCTGCAAGCTGAACGAGTGCCTGAGATGACGTGGAAAGGGTGAGCATCGGTATGACCAGAACAGAAATACATACTGGAACCCTGGAAACCAAGGAAATCAGTGTGGTCAACATTAGGGGTGGACAACACACACACACACACACACACACACACACACACACACACACACACACACCCCCTCTGTCTTCTGAACGAGACAACATGACGGGTCAACCATTACTCAGCAGTGAGCGCCTGCAACTGAGCATTGTCTCGATCAATGAGCGGCTCTTCCGGATGTCTTCACCGAGGAGCAATTACACACGATTCCTCTATCAATCTAACAAGCCACTCATCAAACGCATTAAAAGAGGATCAGGTTTAATAGACGCGGATGATCACGCTGCAACGCAGGTGCCACTTAACACAAACATCCACTCCTTCACCGTTTCACCTCAGACGATCATTCAGCAGATGACACGACTGAATTCTTCAACACCATCCGTACTCGGAAATGTCAGTTGTTTTCAAGGCTGCCTTCCATCTCTTGTTCATCCCATTTACCTTTCACTAGCGCTAATCATCTCCATATCTTCAACGCCTCCACCTCCACCACGACCCCCCCCCTCCCCACCCCCACAGTGTGATTAGCTCAACCGCCCTTCACCACCCTTGGTATTTGATAAAAGCCCCCGTTGCACCACGATGAATGCTAGCACAGGTGGGGAGTCCCGAGTGCACGTAACAGATTCAAATTCATTTATGCTACCTGGGGCCAGAAGGTGAAAATGAGTTTATTTTCATCCCCCCCCCCTCCCCCCGTCTTTCTTCACCATTGCCTTGCTAATTAGCCCTTTCTCTGGTTGGCTCGTGTCTGCCTGCTGCAAGGCGTGCCAGGAACGATCTCGCTTCGGCTTCTTCTCCCCGGATGCACCTTAATCCCTAACTTCTCCGCAGCAACTTTTACCAATTTCCTGGTGAAATGGATTGGTAATAATGCTTAAGGGCTGAATCCATCAAGCTTCTCAGAGGGGTGCTGCACTGAGACAACCGGGTCCGCGAGCCAGTGCCCCTGTGTAAAAACTAAAAAAAAAAAAAAACTAAATAAGAGGGGAAAAAAAAGCTAATTTGTTTAAACAGGATAATTTAGAAGACAGGTTAATGCGGATTGGGGGGAAAATAGAAATGCTTGAGGTGACACATGTGCTGGAAAAAGGAGCCCCAGAGCTCCGTTTATCATCCTATTCAGGAAAACCCAGACGCTGAAAGGCAGGAATAATGCCACGTTTGTGCTGCTAATCTGGAATGTTTGATACCAGCTGTGATTCATCCACAAAGCGTCGCCTTCACGCCAGCTGTGACTCAGGAACAAATTGACGTATCGGTGGAGGTAAAGCGGATCATTTCATTACGGGAAGGGTTACGCTAGCGTGTCAGGGACATTCGACAGCATGCAGACACGGAAGAAGCTTGATAATGAATTGAAACCTAAAAATGGAGAATTGTGCATTGACAGGTGGGGTTTTCTTTTTTTGTGCGTGTGTGTGTCTACCGATACAGCGATGCAAGTAAACGACATCATATGGAGTTTAAATGACTCAAATTAAGTATAGATGCACACCTGCCCTGTGTATTTCAATTGGGGTAGTGTTTTTTCTCAAAGGGGATAGTCGCTCATCCAGCTATCTCAGATGCAGCTGCGTTGGAAAGCATCGCTTCAGTCCAATGACAGTCCATCTGACGGATTTACTCTAAGTTTGGCAGAACTTGTATTAAGATGTAACTATTTCGATCGCCAGTTCGAATCCCCGTGTTACTTCCGGCGTGGTCGGGCGTAACTACAGACACAATAGGCCGTGTCTGCGGGTGGGAAGCCGGATGTGGGAGTGTGTCCTGGTCGCTGCACTAGCGCCTCCTCTGGTCGGTCGGGGCGCCTGTTCGGGAGGGAGGGGGAACTGGGGGGAATAGCATGATCCTCCCACGTGCTACGTCCCCCCTGGGGAAATTCCTCACTGTCAGGTGAAAAGAAGCGGCTGGCGACTCCACATGTATGGGTGGAGACACGTGGTAGTCTGCAGCCCTCCCCGGATCGGGAGAGGGGGTGGAGCAGTGACCGGGATGTCTCGGAAGAGTGGGGTGATTGGCCAGATACAATTGGGGAGAAAAAAAGGGGGGGGGTAACTATTTCAAATTTGAGGAGGGCCATTATCTTCAGATGAATGGTTGTTCAATGGGTAGTACCGTACCTCTGAGCTATGCCAAGTATATGGTGGTCTTTGTGAGGAAAAATTCACATATAATCTCACAGAGAATCCATTTGTTGACTGAATATTCAAATGGTATCAGTACATTGATGACATCTTCTGTCTGTTTGAGGGGGACACGGATGAGTTACAAGAGTTTACCAGACTTCTTAATGAAAAGGAACCCAATTCAAAGTTCACTATAGAATATGCTTCGGACAGAGTTCATTTCCTGGGCATGTGGGTTGAGAAGAAGTCTGGTACACTTTGCACTACTCCATACAGAAAAGATGCAGATCGAAACACCTTACTGCTGGCCAATAGCTATCACCCCCACACCCCTAAAACGAGGTGTGCCAAGAATTCAGTTCTTCAGACACAGACGAACTTGTCACACCACAGAGGATTTTATTGACGAGTCTGTAGATATGAAACAAGTGCTTTTAGAACGGAGTTATCTATGTGACTGTGTGGAGGGAGCCTTGCAGAAATCAAGAAATGGATTGTTGTAAAATAATCCCCCCCCCCCCACAGAAAAAGAAATTACTCCATCAAATTTAGTACAACCTGTACCTCCAACTGCCATAGACTGGACTCTATTGTTAAACACTTTGGCACATGTTATCATCAGATCCAACAATACCCATGGATTTGAAAGAACCACCGTTGATAGTCTTATTCAAGAGGACGTAATCTCAGAGACAGCCTAATGAAAAATCCGTGAAAAAGGGTACACGGGCCTTTTTAAAACCTCTTCCAAATGGGTGCTACAAACGCAGAGGATGTGCACAACCTAATAATGATTAGACTGAGCACATTATGGGTGAAATGTGACTATGTGACTACTCATCCCACTGGGAAAATGTATTTTAGCATGATGTCATCGCATGCTCCACTTCTCATGTTATTTATATGATCAAATGTCGTTGCAGGCTAGTTAGCCTATGTTGGTAAGATATTACATTCACGGGCGTCCGGGTAGCATGGCAGTCAATATCGTTGTTTACCAACACGGGGATCGCGGGTTCGAATCCCTGTGTTGCCTCCAACTTGGTTGGGCATCCCTATAGACACAATTGGCCGTGTCTGCGGGTGGGAAGCCAGATGTGGGCATGTGTCCTAGTCGCTGCACTAGCGCCTCCTCTGGTCGGTCGGGGTGCCTGTTCAGGAGGGAGGGGGAACTGGGGGGAATAGTGTGATCCTCCCACGCACTACTTCCCCCTGGCGAGAGGCCACACTTTCAGGTGAAAAGAAGCAGCTGGCATCTCCACATGTATCGGAGGAGGCATGTGGTAGTCTGCAGCCCTCCCAGGATTGGCAGAGGGGGTGCAGCAGTGACCGGGATGGCTCGGAAGAGTGGAGTAATTGGCCGGTTGCAATTGGGGAGAAAAAGGGGGAAAAATCCCCCCCCCCAAAAAAAGAAAGCCATCACATTCACTAAAACAGGGAATAAGTGAACACAAGCGCTCCATAAGGAGAAATGATAGATTACCAAGTAGCAGTACAGTTCAATGACTTTGAGCATGACATCTCATCATTCAGGTTCCAGGGCATTGACAAGGTGACTGTACCAGAGGGAGGTGGGAACATTGATGAAATTCTTAATAGAGGAAAAGTATATTGGATATTTAATTTGTAAACTTTATCCCCCTAAGGTTTGAGCGATGAGATTTCATGTCATGTCCCGCTCTTAATGATCTTTGGGATCAAACAGGCCTATTTTTGGTGCACGCAAGATACAAGTTTTCCATATGACTGCACAACTTGGAATGACTTAGGAAAGCTGCAAGGCTGATGTTGTGATTCATTACACATGCATTTTTTGTAAATGTTCTTGCAAATAGAAGTATGTGCTTTTTTCCTTTTCTTTTTTTTATGTGTGGACTATAATGTGGCAGCTTGTACACATGTCACTGTCAATTATTGAGAGACACTCCCATAGGAGAATAATTCTCCCACCCCTGTGCACACAGAATATGCACAGCATTATCTATTCAAGATCATTGTTGAAAGAATTGTTTACAATACTGTTGACGAAGGTCCAGTGGGACCCAAATGTTAGTATGACCAATAAATTGTGATGCTGAGGAAGAGCATTGTGTAGGATCATCCTTTCTCAAGACTGAATTGTGGTAGTGTTGAAAATAGAGATGGTCAAAAAAGCATTTATTTGCATACAGTAGTTAGTCAAACTGATTTGGGCATGTTCTTTGTATTCACTGTTAGAAAGGGAAATTAATGGTCTACTGATATGTAATAGCTGCATGTTGTAATTATTGCTTTAATAAGAAAACAGTTGCCATCACCTGTTCTTGTTATTGTGGGCATGCTGTGATTAAACCCAAACAATAGGACATGTAGTCCCTGCTACAATATACACACACATAAGAGTCTGTAGCTTGGACTCCTCAGACATGAGTGAGAGTAACACGAATAGAGTTATACCAACTTGGACGTCACCCGGGTTAACAAGGTCCGCATCAGGTGCTGAGGAACCAGGACAATCTGATGAGAAATGGGCTACTGGAACAAGACATTCACGGACAAGGGCCGAAAACCTGGAATTGATGGAATGCTACTATAATAGCAGACCCCAGGAGAGGGGCTGTACAAAGCGTATGTGAGAACTGTGGGCCAGTAGAAAACCTACTTCCACGCTGACCCAGAGGCAACTAGTGGCCCAATGCTCGAAAATCAATAGAAGGAAGCTACTGTAACAGCTTGAGATGGAGAGGCTCCAATAAGATGACTATACAATTCAGGACCCTGAAGGGCCACCCAGTAGGCAGGTGATATATGAAGACAGACTCCAACCAGCTGAAACAATTTTACTAGCCGTGACAGCTGAAGCTACTGAGGTTCAAATGAGAATCATGGCCAGACTAAAGACTATCAATGCCTGGGCTCGGCTTCCACGACTCAGCGACAAAGTACCATCACAAAGCCTGCTTGCGGATGTGAACGCAGCCTTATGCAATATCTCGACTACCACCATAACTGAACCAATGATCTTGAATATGCCTCTGCAATCACAATCCCGCAGATGCTTGGGTACAGGATTAAGAGCACAGGTCACCAGCAGTACCCTCCATGGAAGAGGAGGCTGGAAGCCAAGATAAAAGCAGCACAGAGAGATGTTAGCCAGTTAACAGAGGTGCAGAAAGATGTGACGAAAGATAGGCCCTGGTTGAAGAAGTATAGCAAGATGTCCATAAGTAAGGCCATAGAAACGTCCAAACAAAGGCTCACAGTTCTGGCTGTCAAGCTGAAGACATACACTAGAGAGGAAGAAGCCAAAAGAGTAAATGGCCCATTCCTCAAAGAACCATCCAAAGTATACTCCCAGCTGCAGAGTCACAGGGGAACAACATTAGACTGACCCTGAGCAGAGACTGAGGGTTACCAGCAGGATATATGGGAATCCCAGAAAGTTGAATCAGTTCATCTGGACACAACGTTTAGTAGGAGAAACATTTCATCACTCAACTAAGTGACTTTGTCATTCTCAACTGACAGCAGGTATCCCCCAACCTTATAAAAAGCACAGCTGCATAACAACTGAAACCAACAATTGGTTTCATATGCACATTGCTGTTATCATTAACTAGAGTGACAATAGCCATCTGTACTGAATACAGACTGGAAGTCCAAAGGGGAGACAACGCCAAAGGTGGTTGAGAATGTCAGAGGGACTTCAAGTTTCAGACTGACAAGCAGGTGCTGGCTAACCAACCAGACATTGTGGTGGTCAACAAGGAACAGAAGACCGCAGTAGTGATCGATGTAGCGATCCGAAGCGACGGCAATGTCAGGAAGAAAGAGCACGAAAAGCTAGAGAAATACCAAGGGCTGAAGGAAGAACTAGATCGGATATGGAAAGTGAAATCCACAGTAGTCTCAGTGGTAATAGGAGCAATAGGGGCTGTGACCCCAGAATGGGAGAGTGGCTCCAGCATACCCGGGCTTGAGAAAGGCACACACCACCCAAAAAAGGGTCACACCACCCGAAAAAGGGTGAGAGGGAGATTTAAAAAAAAAAAATATATGATCTCGTAACACCCACAACAAAAAACAAAAACAAATGGAGATGGCACTGTCATTGTAAAATGGATTCATGTATTAAACAGATGCCACATTCAAACAGTAATTCTGCTGGAACAAGACCAGGAACATGAGAATGAGACCTGATGATTTTATAGATTTGCTTACACCAGCTGAATCGATCTGCTTCTACTGTATATCGGCCACTCTGAAAGCCTACAAGCTATGCTGAACTTCGAGTAGAGTGTATATGTTATCATATTATGGTTGATAGCGGCAAATATCCCCATGCCTTTATGCAACAACGATATTGCAGAACGTAATTGAGGAGATTACTTCAATTCATTGTAAGAAATAGCAGGGAGATGAGACTACCGGCAACTTTCACAGATGAGTCAGGTCTCTCAGATCGCATCATAAATGAATAACTTGCTTTTGAGCTTGCATCCTCCTACCTGAAAACATAACCGGATAAATTAATAGTATATGAACTGCACACGGTTCTTAACCTGCACGGTTAGATGATGGCTGAGTAACGATGATAATACGTTGACTGTGTCTGCAGTAAAAGAAGAGCGGCATTAATGGTATCCATGCAAAGTTTATATATATATATATATATATATATATATATCATAAATCACAGAGGTTTAATGTTGTTTTTTGGCTTGGCAGTGGGGAAATTGCTGACACAAAAGCAATCTGTTTCGATTCAAAAGGAATCTCCGGGATTCGGTGGTCAAACTCCGACACTATAACCGGTCCCATCGTAGGTGTCGGTAAGATAAACAAAAGCAATGACCTTCAGCGTTACAGGTTTAATATTTGCCGAACGACAACCTCTACAAAACCCAAGTATACACAACTCCGGTGCTGGATATGCTCCTCTGGCTGTCACATAACAAAACCCATAAGGCGCCCCGCAGCTACTGAGCTATATTTGACAGCCTCAAACAGGTAATAGACAACTCTATGTCCGGGTCTGGTGCTTCGGGTCCCTTTTTTTCCCCCACTCGAGCCACCTCGCTGGTGTTTCTATTATTCGTTTAATATTTGGTCGGTTCCCTGCACCCTGCACATCACATCACTCCAGACCACTGAGCTTTCCAGACCAAGTCTCCAAGTCTTTCAAGCATGAAGCATGAGTGACAGATGAGACTTCCAGGGCAAAAAAAAAAAAGTTTAAGTGTGCGTGTGTGTGTGTGTGTGTGTACGAGAGAGAGAGAGAGAGAGAGAGAGAGAGAGAGAGAGAGAGAGAGAGAGAGAGAGAGAGAGAGAGAGAGAGAGACATAGGGAAAAACAGAGGAAACACATACTATATGGGCTCATGTATGCCATTGGCTCTAAATGCATCTCCATATCGGCAATAGGCTGTCTATTGCTGAACTGACCAAACGAACCCTTTTGTTTTTTCAGAAAAAGCCCTTGGCAGATGTACCCGGCGGCTCAACACAGAACAAAACTGCCCATTGTCTCTCGCACCTTTTCCTCCGCAGGGTCAACGGTGCCAAGGCTTGGGGCGTCCGTGTGGCGCGGCGGTCTATTCCGTTGCCTACCAAACGCGAGGGTCACGGTTCGAATCCCCGTGTTGCCTCCGGCTTGGTCGGGCGTCCCTACAGACATAAAATTGGCCGTGTCTGCGGGTGGGAAGCCAGAGGATGGTATGTGTCCTGGTCATTGCACTAGCGCCTCCTCTGGTCGGTCGGGGCACCTGTTCGGGGGGGATATTTTGATCCTCCCATGTGCTACGTCCCCCTGGGGAAACTCCTCACTGTCAGGTGAGAAGAAGCGGCTGGTGACTCCACATGTATCAGAGGAGGGATGTAGTAGTCTGCAGAGGGGGAGGGGGTGGAGCAGCGACCAGGACGGCTCGGAAGAGTGGGGTCATTCGCTGCATACAATTGGAGAGAAAAAGGGGCGAAAAAAAAAACCAGCGCCAAGGTCTTGTTGACCCCGTGAAGGCGTCTATACATGGAACGATATTTTGTAGTGATGCTCCCCTTCCCAATTAACCACAGTGCCGTATTATATAAAGCAGGTGGTTAGACACAGGCTGGCGGCGATGCAGCCCCCCAGTCTGGGCATCCCTTCCCCTCGAAGACCACCGGTAGTCGCCAAGCCACCTACAAAAATCTGCGGCCCGTGATGCCTCACGCTCCCCCGTGAGGCCCAATGTGGAGAGGATTACTATCCGTTAGGCATGCCCCCCCCCCCCCCCCCCCCGAGCTGCATTTGGACGTAACTGCTGAATGACAAACAGCCTCCGTCTCCGAGAAACTCTTATCGGGGAGAGATTTCCACGACAAACAGTTGTGTGCCGTACGCTGTCCAGCGCAGCAGGCCCGAGCGTCTGAGGGGAGAGTAACTGTGGTATTCACCCCACCGAGAGAAAGAACCATAATTAACTCCAAAAAATTCCCCGAGATGTTCGCCGGGATAAGTCACGGCGCGTAGCTCGCGGCGCAGCTCATCTTTTCACCGGCGACTCGAGCATCAGCCCCGCTTATTTCCTGCAGCGTGTTGGCGCCGGGCGAGAGCCGCCGCCGGCTGCAAGCGGCATCGCCGAGATACAGACTCTCAAAAGGCCTTATCTTTGCGCCTATGTAAATCTCGAAATTCTGTCGAGATTCTTTCTTTTTTTCGAGACGTGTAATTTCCTTTTTCCAAAATCAAGCTTTATCTGGCGAATGCAAGGATTGCCGTTTACGAATCCTCAGCAGGAATCAAGGACAACATTTTATTTTTTTCCTCTCTCTCCCGAGAGTCCGTGTGGCATCTGCCTTTACATATTGGCCCATTGTTCACAACTATTTCTTAGCAGGGTTCTTAACACGGTAAAAATGACTGAATGGCTGCCCGGCGGTCTCTCTGGACAACCTCCCCCCCTTCAAAAAAAAAAGATGCCTCACAAGGAACAGCGGTGGCTCGCTCGCTGGCTTATCAGAAGCTGCCAGATGCCAGCCCACAACACCATCCCACGCAAAAGCCTGAAGGTGCACCGCAACATCCAGCAACGCCGCACTGGGAAGAGCGAGAGAGCGAGCGAGAGCGAGAGAGAAGGGAAGGGAAAATAGGAAAGATACAGCTCCTAAAACATGCGGAGGGGAGAAGAACATCATTAGCGGCCAGGTCGATTGGAGCACTGAGAGGCTAAGGAGAAGCAGATCTGGAGCAGCAAGAACCGAACCATCTTCCTTATTTCTCCCCGTGCCCGCAGAGGCCGAGGCGAGGAGACGGAGAGGATGGGTGTTGGCCTTTGTCTGAACGCGAACAACCTCACCCCAACGACCCCCGAAACCCACAAGAAAAAGGTCACATATAGCTGCAGTCCTCGTGACTTGTTTCCATTAATAAGTCATTATCTTCCCCATTTGACAGGTGGTGGAGGAGGTGGAGGTGGTGGTGGTGGTGTTGGACAGACTCCAGTCAGTCTTGCAGCACAACAGTGTTGTGATACAGTTGACGTAGGAGGCAGAGAGAAACAAACCTGTCGACGCTGATTGTTTTGGGACCGCAAACACGGTGGAGAAACCACCGGGGCCGGTTAGCATTATGTACCCCGACTCGGCGGTCCGGATGGATAAGATAACAGATTCGTCAATGGAGAAAAGACTGAGAGAAAAGAGACCCTCACAGAAAGGGGGGAGGAGGAGGAGGGGGGGGACAACAACTCGTGCTACACACTGGCTCCCATAGCAGCTTCTGCTGCAACAGGAAAGATGCAAATCGGCTGTGAGTACCAGGCTCCACCCGTCAGCCTCGTTACAGCTTCGGTGTGCAGCGCAGCCCCGCAGGCAGATCCGCCCGTGCGCTCCCACTGTGGGCGTGTGCCGTATCTATTTTACACGGGGAAAAGCGAAGAAAAAGCCTTTTACCCCGGCGAGATACGGCGCCTACGATTATATTTCGAAAGCCGCGGTGGAAGTGAGCTGTCCGACGGGCCCCGAAATTCGATTTTGTTTCCCTTTTCTTGTGCGCCGACACGCTCAAAGACGCGCATCTCGTAGGTGGAGGCACGCACCAACACACGCTCGACAGACTTGCGCACACCAAACACGCCTGCGTGCGCGCACACATATTACACACACAAACACGCGCACATATTACTACACACACACACACATAAATGTGCATGCACACGCGTGCGCAGACGGTGTGCAGCAGCTGCTCGCTGCCTCCAGTTCGTTTCCAAGCTGCCAGTGAAAGTCATTCATTCTCCAGACAAACACTATGAGAGCCAGCGGTGACTGGCTCATTTAATAGTTTGAGAGATGGAGAGTTGGAGAGAGAGAGAGAGAGAGAGAGAGAGAGAGAGAGAGAGAGAGAGAGAGAGAGAGAGAGAGAGAGAGAGAGAGAGAGAGAGGAGAGAGAGAGAGAGAGAGAGAGAGAGAGAGAGAGAGAGAGAGAGAGAGAGAGAGAGAGAGAGAGAGAGAGAGAGAGAGAGAGAGAGAGAGAGGGAGAGAGAGAGAGCCTGGGACGCCCAGACAGAGAGCCAAAAAAAAAATACCCCTATGTATGTAATTTACTGGATGTGCAGAGGCTGAACTGTATGCATCAATTTCTGTTCATTTAGACAAATATCTGTGGGGCGTCCGGGTGGCGTAGCGGTCTATTCCGTTGCCTACCAACACAGGGATCGCTGGTTCGAATCCCAGCGTTACCTCCGGCGTGGTCGGGCGTCCCTACAGACACAATTGGCCGTGTCTGTGGGTGGGAAGCCAGATGTGGGTATGTGTCCCGGTCGCTGCACTAGCGCCTCCTCTGGTCGGTCGGGGCGCTGTTCGGGGGGGAGGGGGAACTGGGGGGACTCCACATGTATCGGAGGAGGCATGTGGTAGTCTGCAGCCCTCCCCGGCTCAGCAGAGGGGGTGGAGTAGCGACCGGGATGGCTCGGAGGAGTGGGGTAATTGGTCAGATACAATTGGGGAGCCCCCCCCCCCCTCCAAAAAAAAAAATCTGTTTCTATATTTGGCCTGAGTTGAAGGAAGTGGTCAGAGCCAGAAACATGACAATAACATCACAACTTGTTCAGTTTAACAGTTTTTATAGTAACTCCAGGCTGTGTCGAGAAACCTTTGCTGCATGTTGATTTTAGCAGGAGAGGTGGTTGTTTCACCTCGACACTGCAAGACTTTTAATGGTGCAAATTAACGAAGAACAATAAACTCTTGAGCCCAACCACCCTCCACACCCACTGACAACGAACAACCAGCTATTATTTGAAATACTGAGCAGAAATTCTCAAAAAAAAAAATAAAGTCTTGAGATTTTTTTGACTTAATTTCCATTAAGTCATTTTTCACCTCAGGCTCTGCAGGTGGAAGGAGGGGGGCATCTGGGATTTCTTCCCTCTCCTCAGCCCCGGCTTGGCGACAACACGCAAACAAGGTACAAAAGAGGGTACGTGAGGGGATTCAAGTCCTGCTCTACGACCAACTTTTCTAAACTCTAATTCGATCCCTCGGTTGAAACCGGCCGATATATCCTCGGGAGCGGGGGGCACGTGTACAGCAATTGCTCATGCGGTTTCCGCAATTGCGCACCCAGCAGATAGCACATAGAAACCTCCATGCCAAAATCATTTTTATGTGCAAATGTAAAAATCACCGAACTGCTCTTGAGGTAGAGAGGAGATAAAATGGTTACTCCGTTTACTCCATCCCCCACGCCACCCGTTGCAGCATAAGGCACCATTGTGAAGCTGTGTGTTGGCAGTGGTCCTGTGTCCAGAATCTCCAAAATGAAGCGTGTGAATAAAATAATACCATAATCAAAACGCCAGATGACAAAAACTGTGGCAGTAAGAAAAGAAGAAAAAAGAGTAGTGATCCCTAAAGCCTGGATCCTTTCACCGTACAGAAGAGGGCTCACTTCGAAGCTGCAGTAACGTTGGTAGCAAACCTCGCCTGTTCCAGAGCAGGTTATGTTCAGGTTAACGGAGTCAAACACGGTGGAACGTATGGTCCCGGTTCTTAAGCGGTTCTCGATAATTCATGAATAAAATTAAATGCATGTGTGTCTCGGACACACTGGCACGTTTCCCTGTGTTGTTTGCCAAGCCTGCGGAAAATATCTGCGGAAACAAACACGAAGAAGAGGAGCCACCCACCCATCCATCCATCCATCCATTATCTGAACCGCTTATCCTGCTCTCAGGGTCGTGGGGATGCTGGAGCCTATCCCAGCAGTCATTGGGCGGCAGGCGGGGAGACACCCTGGACAGGCCGCCAGGCCATCATACAGGGCCAACACACACACACACACACACCCATTCATACCTAGGGACAATGTAGTATGGCCGATTCACCTGACCTACATGTCTTTGGACTGTGGGAGGAAACCGGAGCCCCCGGAGGAAATCCACGCAGACACGGGGAGAACATGCAAACTCCACACAGAGGACGACCCGGGACGACCCACCAAGGTTGGACTACCCCGGGGCTCGAACCCAGGACCTTCTTGCTGCGAGGCGACCGCGCTAACCACTGCGCCACCATGCTGCCAGAAGAGGAACTACCAAACCAGAAATCGAGTTTGATCAGTGTTCTCCCTGTATGTCTTCTTATTTGCTGGATGCGCACCAACAAGAGAGTTATGTCAGCCGCCGTGAGTGAAGCGGCTGCTGCAACAGCTAAGAAATGTAAACCTGACCATAATGTAGAACGAAAAAAACAAGGACAAAGGAGTAGAGGAAGCCCTGGCTGATCTTAGACGACTCTTAGAAACTGTTCCCTGATTTCAGCCTCAGGCGTCCCCCAGACCAGATCCAGTGCAGGAAAATTAGGGAACTGTCATAGGAACAAATGAATATCCAAATACTGCATACAGGTGTGAGTGCAAATAATGTGTAAGGCCAAGTAAAATCAAACTTTATATAGTACATTTGTAAGTCACCTATATAAAACACCCACTTTTATGGGCGGCCACTGTTGCATGGCACGGTGGCCCAGTGGTTAGCGCTGTCACCTCACAGCAAGAAGGTCCTTGGTTCGAACCCCGGGGTTGTCCATCCTCGGGGGGGGGGGGTCATCCCAGGTTCTCCCCGTGTCTGCGGTGGGTTTTCTCCGTGTGCTCCGGTTTCCCCCACCATCAAAAGAAACATGCACGCTAGGGTTGATACTCCTGTCTGTGCCCCTGAGCAAGGCAGTGGGAAAAGAAGTGGAGTTGGTCCCCGGGCGCAGCATCAAGGCGGAAGCCCACTGCTCCTAGCTAGACCGATCACAGCTAGGATGGGCTGACTTGCAGAAACTGAATTTCCCCAAGGGGGTTAATACATTTATGTGGTCCCTATATACTAATAGACCTATATACTTACTCACGCATTTACCTACATTTTACCCAGGCAGGCGTCACTATCCCTAGCAACACCGACAGCAGTACTTTTCTCTGTTGTAATGGTTTTGTATGGTGGATTTTCCTTCGTGACAATTATTTGTTCTTCATGAGTGCTCTTTGGATCTGTTCGTGTTACGTGTAAAGTTATTTGCATTTGTGCACACATGACATAACACTTTACATTTATATGAATGTTCTCATAGATCGGGTTGAAAACTTGTGGCTTGTTGGAGCAAGCTGGCGGCCAGAGCCCTCTCACGGGCCATGGGGAGTATGCAACCGCACAGGGCCTCGCTCCTGACCTACAATCCTGCAGATTTTTTTTTTCAATATATAATTTTTTATGACTGTTCGTGGCCCAACATGCTTCTAAAATGAAATCCCTGTGTCAATTCCATTATGCACAGTCAAGGTCACATGACAAAAAAAAAATCTAACAAATCATTCAGGATTTCTCATTTTCGGTATTGCGTCGTTGCGTAGTGCGTGCTCCAGCTTGCTGCTCACCGCGAGGAAGAAGAAGGGGAAACGATGTCGGTTGCGCGACCGAGTTCGTAAGCACGAGTTGGGTGCTGAGAAAAGGAAAAAAAATTTTTTGAAAACAAGGGAGAATTTCATAAGTCACTGTGAGGATCGCTGATTAAATTTGTCAACACTTCCAGAGATGTGGTGAATAGCGGTATGCATTTAGCTGTGACCATGGGCTACGTGTATTGACTGGTCTGAAAAATGATGTAAAGTCTGAATGAAATATAGGCTATAGACCTGGGATACTGAATCGCAACATACTGTCATACTTCAACACGCCATAATCTTCTCCTGGATCGCCACCTTGCTGTGGTGGAGAAGTTTGCGTGTACCAATGATCCCAAGAGCTTGGCTCCTGGTAGGGTCACCTGAGGTGGACAGGTCAAGGGTGAGGTTCCAGATGAAGCACGATCCAACAAAGACCTCAACAGCGGAACTGGTGGAAGATGTCTCCAGGTCACAACGGCAGTGAAGGTGGATGAAGGCTGCAACAAGAGGGTGGTCCCCAATCATCTTGGTTCTCCATACCATTGGACCCATTGGACTCTGGCCACCTCCTGCCAAGGCCCGTGTGGTGGCTGCAGGGGCATCAGCCTCTCCACATAAAAAGCTGTCATGCGCAGTCATCCTCCTATTTTGCGGCTCCTGGATCAGCCTCTACACCCACCTGAGGAGCCAGAGGGTCCCAGAGGGACCCAGAGGGACCCAGAGGGAGGACGGTCACACTTGACCCTGAGTGACTGCCGATGATGCCAAAATAATGTGACAGCTGTGCTGACCTGATGTAAAGACAACAGTTTTACAGGTGATTTTCTTCTTTTGAAAGACCATAATAGCAAAAAGTCAGAGCCGAGATGACGTGCAGGATGATGCTGTGTTATTCTCCTACGTAAAAATGTGCTGCACTGAGGTAATGCGTGCACCAGAACCAGAAAACCCATATGCACCAGAACCAGAAAACCCATATGCACCAAAACCAGAAAACCCGTACGCAGTAGAACTAGAATAGCTGTGTGATGCGTGTGACCGTGACTCATGCGCATGCATGTCAATGAGCGGGACCTCGCACGTCAAGTTCACCCCCCCTCCCCCCACTGCAAAGGCCCTGCTGACAGCTAACTTAGTGAGGCCAATTAACATAAACTGGCGTCTAGTTTCACAGACAGAGGCTGTGAGCGTTAAATAAAGCATTAAGATACCGGTCTCAATTTGCTCTGGGCAAGCACTTATGCAAGCTAGATGTGTGTGTGTGTGTGTGTGTGTGTGTGTGTGCATGTGTGTGTGTGTGTGTGTGTGCGTGTGTGTGTGTGTGTGTGTGTGTTAAGCAGAATACATGCCCGTTCATGTGGGCTGGATTTATATAATACATACTGCTGGTGTTAAAGAGCTTAAGCTTCCAAAATGAAAGACAAGCAGCTTTGGAATAGGGGCTCAGGTATTGCTATTCATGCCTGCGAAATGACACCGAAGACCAAGGCCGACGTGCCGGGGGAACTCCAGATCCGGAAACAGGAAGTGACATCAGAAAGCAGAAGAGAAAGGCAACAAAAAAACAGGATGATTTCACTTAGCTAAAAAAAAAAAAAAAAAATAATAAATTTTTTTTCGTTGCGACCTACAAACTTTGAAAATATACGACGTCTTGAACATATTTAAAAAAAAACAACAAACAAACAGTCTAAGTTTTGTCTTCGTTTGATGGCTGGGAGAGCTGTCGCCGGATCAGCTAGGAGAGCTTGGTCTGCTGCGTCCTGTGGGCCCAGCGACCCGGCTAGGAGCCGCACCAGAGGAGGTAACACCGACTGCGGTCTGACAGGACGTGGAGGCAGGGCAGGCTAAGCTAACTGCTAGCCCATGCAGACCAGCAGTTGCGATAACCCCGAGCGGAGTCTGGCGGCGGCCTCGCCTGGCGTTGACTGTGGTGTTTTTGGTGTCGTCGTGTGGAGTGCGGAGAGGTGTGTCGAGGGTGTCTGGCTGGGAGAGCTGGCGTTGGATTGGCTGAGGGAACCTGGTCTGCTGCATCCGGTGGGCCACATGCAGCCACTGCCCTGCGTTGCGCTCGAAGAAGAAACACTGAGGGCGGTCTGACAGGATGCGGAAGCGGGGCAGGCTAAGCTAACTGCTAGCCCATGCAGACCGGCAGTTCCGACAGTCATCCTGTCTATATGTATATATGTTAGTTTGGATATGTGTGTTCTTGCAGTTCTTGGATATGTGTTTTTGTCTTTGTGTTACACTGCTGTGGACTGGGGGAAACAATATTTCATTTCATTTCATGTATGCAAGTACATGAAATGAAACGACAAATAAAGTGTTCCTGATTACAATGAACATGTTTTCTGCATGTCACCCATCCTATTGTATAGGAGCAGTGGGCAGCTGCAGCAGCCGGGGACCAACTCCAGTTCCTCTTCCCATTGCCTTGCTCAGGGGCACAGACAGGAGTATTAACCCAACATGCATGTCTTTTTGGTGGTGGGAGGAACCCGAAGCACCCCGAGGAAACCCACGCAGACACGGGGAGAACATGCAAACTCCACACAGTGAGGACCTGGGACGGCCTGGGGTTCGAACCCAGGACCTTCTTGCTGTGAGGTAACAGTGCTAACCACTGGGCCACCACGCTGTTTATTGTTTGGCACCAGTGTGATTTGGTTTAAATTTGAGTAGGGTAAGGATAAGAATTAGTGCCAGTTGTAGTGGTCATTGATAAATCTAACCCTGACAATGAGGCTGCGTCGTGACTTCTGCTGGTTAATAAATTAAACCACCGCATGAGTAATTTATGCTTTGAGGTCCGCTGATGTAAGGTGTGTGGTTCTCTTACAGCTTGGAGAGATGGTCCTACTGACACATGAAACCAGGTCAGCGGTGGCCATTGATTGATACGAACACAGCCGATGGATGTGTGGGAGGACTGTGTGTCCTTTCCCATACAGGAGCCACTCGCTCTTGGAATCCAGTCATCGATTTCCATTGTGGACTTACGGCTTACTTTGACAAGGTACCCACAGACCGTCGTATTTGGGAGAGAGCCATCCTGCCTCTCGTGTGTACTTCAGAAATATATTATATATAGTATATTTTTTTATTTTCCCCCCTTTTCCTCCCCAGTTGTATCCGGCCAATTACCCCACTCTTCCGAGCCGTCCCTGTCACTGCTCCACCCTCTCTGCTGATCCGGGGAGGGCTGTAAACTACTAAATGCCTCCTCTGATACATGTGGAGTCGCCAGCCGCTTCTTTTCACCTGACGGTGAGGAGTTTCACCGGGAGGGACATAGTGCGTGGGAGGATCATGCTATTCCCCCCAGTCCCCCCCCCCCTGAACAGGTGCCCCGCCCGACCAGAGGAGGCGCTAATGCAGCAATCAGCACACGTACCCACATCCGGCTTCCCACCCGCAGACACAGCCAATTGTGTCTGTGGGGACGCCCAACCAAGCCGGAGGTAACACGGGGATTCGAACCGGCGATCCTCGTGTTGTTAGGCAACGGAATAGACCGCCATGCCACCCGGACGCCTTTATATTCAATACTTTTAAAGGACTCAAGTCCACCAAAACTAAGGAAAGCATACTTTATCCCGTAAGATATATATACACATATATACACACACATATATATATATATATACACTACCGTTCAAAAGTTTGGGATCACCCAAACAATTTTGTGTTTTCCATGAAAAGTCACACTTATTCACCACCATATGTTGTGAAATGAATAGAAAATAGAGTCAAGACATTGACAAGGTTAGAAATAATGATTTGTATTTGAAATAAGATTTTTTTTACATCAAACTTTGCTTTCGTCAAAGAATCCTCCAATTGCAGCAATTACAGCATTGCAGACCTTTGGCATTCTAGCTGTTAATTTGTTGAGGTAATCTGGAGAAATTGCACCCCACGCTTCCAGAAGCAGCTCCCACAAGTTGGATTGGTTGGATGGGCACTTCTTTGAGCAGATTGAGTTTCTGGAGCATCACATTTGTGGGGTCAATTAAACGCTCAAAATGGCCAGAAAAAGAGAACTTTCATCTGAAACTCGACAGTCTATTCTTGTTCTTAGAAATGAAGGCTATTCCATGCGAGAAATTAACAAATTAACAGCTAGAATGCCAAAGGTCTGCAATGCTGCAATTGCTGCAAATGGAGGATTCTTTGACGAAAGCAAAGTTTGATGTAAAAAAAATCTTATTTCAAATACAAATCATTATTTCTAACCTTGTCAATGTCTTGACTCTATTTTCTATTCATTTCACAACATATGGTGGTGAATAAGTGTGACTTTTCATGGAAAACACGAAATTGTTTGGGTGATCCCAAACTTTTGAACGGTAGTGTATATATATATATATACACATATATATATACACACATATATATTTACCCTTGTAGGCTGTTGTTGAATCCATTATAGTTTCTGCCCATCATCTTCTGTTCAGCGGCACAAAAGAGGTCCGATCATGAAACGGTCCACAGTCGACCCAGAAGCCGCTGTTTCATCACGCAAGCTTTGAAAGTGAAACCGGGCATGGTCTGGAATTGGACAAAACCACCAAATATATTTTTCTTATTTAAAACTTGATAATAAAAACCACATTCACGCCATTCATTCACAGCCAATATTCTTACGGGCAAAACAAAGGGCGAACCTGTCCAAGCTGGACAGTGATCAAAATACTCGAGGACGTGAGGGGACATGGTGCGTTTGAACCGTCCTCCAGCACTTTCAAGAAACAAAAAATAACGTCGAGGGCGTGATGCAACGCGATGCAATGCAAATTGGGGGGGGCGGGAGTAATTGACCAAAGGGTGCTTAGCCCCCTCACGCACGCCAACAGACGTTTCACTCTTGATGTTGAAACGAGAGCGAAACCGCTCGTCAAGGATGGGCGAAAGTGAGACGGCGACTATCCAAAAAAAAAAAAAAAAAAAAAAAACGAGTTCAAACCATAAAGTGACTGAAGACAAACAGATTTGCACCCGTGGGTGAAATTCTCCAGAATGGCACGGCAGGAGAAAAAGCCAAGCTCCTTCTTGGCGAGGCCTGGCGTCCCCCGCTCAGCGCTCAGCTCCGCGTGCACTTGTAAGTGTTTGCGGCTTTCCCTGAACCCTGCAAGGTGCGAGTTAGCGAATAAAACATCAGACAGGATACGCCGGGGCCGCTGCAGCGCTTCGATGGCGTTAGTTCAGCTCCGGCGGTTTTGTCTCGCTGAATCGGGTGGGGGGGGGATATAAAACGTAGGGCGCTTTAGTGCAGATCAACGCACTCCTTCCCAAGGAGTTTTGCATTGTGTGCAACACGACAAAACACCGGAGGTGGCCTAGTTTTCACCGCTTCACATAAGCCCGGTGACAGGATCGGGCCTGTTGAGGGTTTTTTTTTCTCTCTCTCTCTCTCTCTTTTTTATGCAGGGTTGGACTGTAGAATAAAGTGATTCATTATGAAATTAATCATCAAAATTTTTCATCACAAAAAAAAAGGGAAAAGTAATTTCAAGTCGATAGTCAAGTTTATGGTTATAGAGCTCATTTCACCAAGGCGACTCAAAGTGATTTGCATAGGAGGAAAAAAAACGTGCCTGTGTTTATGGGGGCAACCTTTCCATAAGCATAAGGTAAATCATAGATGTGTTGACCGTGACAACACAGGGGGCCACGAGGGACAAATCAGTCATCAATAGCAGTCCAGATGAGTGGAAACCCCCGTTCCCGAGTGGCCGATCACCTTTAACAAAACAAAAAAATCACATTAATGGACGAACTATGCTGTGCTGCTGTCGATTATAGAGTTTAAATAATGATCCCAGAAACCCCCATTGGACTGACTGAATCCGGCTTACGAGAACGGTGACCAACGGATGAATGAAACAGAACCTCGTTAAGCACGAAGCCACAGTAAATTGGTTTATGTGAACTTTAAATATAGAGAACTGCTGCAGCCAGTGTCCTATATCTGTTTTTAGATTACACTGCACATTGTATTGCATTTATTTATTTATTTTGGACCCCCCCCCCCTTTTCTCCCAGTTGTACTTGGCCAATTACCCCTCTCTTCCGAGCCGTCCCGGTTGCTGCTCCACCCCCTTGCTGATCCGGGGAGGGCTGCAGACTACCACATGCCTCCTCCCATACACGTGGAGTCACCAGCCGCTTCTTTTCACCCGACAGTGAGAAGTTTCACCAGGGGGACGTAGCGCGGGGGAGGATCACGCTATTCCTCCCCAGTTCCCCCTCCCCCCCGAACAGGCGCCCCAACCGACCAGAGGAGGCGCTAGTGCGGCGACCAGGACACATACCCCACATTCAGCTTCCCACCTGCAGACACGGCCAGTTGTGTACAGGGACGCCTCACCAAGCCGGAGGTAACGCAGGGATTCGAACCGTCGATCCCAGTGTTGGCAGGCAACGGATTAAACTGCCATGCTACCTGGACGGCCTTGGTTCTTGTCCCATGACAAGCGACCCACTTAACATTATGCTATATGTCTTCTGTCTTCTTGATGAGCATCCCATCGAGACACATCCCTCGTATGTGTAAGCTGCAGTACGTTGGGGCTGTTTATAACACGGTGCAGTAATTGTTACCTGGCTATCGCCTGGAAACGCCAGGTAAACACAACACTGTTCCCGTCATACTGAGCAGAAATGTGAAGGAACTGCTTTGTAACAGAACGGTACCCGGAGACAAATCGAAAGTCGACGTAATCTTTCCAAATAGCTCTCGGAAACCAATTACGCATCAAGTTCCGGTGTTGTTATTCACAGATCCCGAGCAAAGACCACGCTATCGTGAAGCACCACCCTGAGAAAATCACACTTGAACTACATATGAATCTTATAATGAAGGAAATGATCATCTGGGGGGGGGGGGGGGTTTGGTTGATGTCCTCAGTACACTCTCCGTGCAGAGCCACTGCTGGCGGATTGGGGCTGTGAAGCAGCGACATCATCGTAGTGTTGGCCACGACGATGCCTGCACGCCGTTGTGAAAAAATTAACAATTTCTGAACTTCTCAGACACGTGCCATGTGAGTTAAAATCATACAGCCTTCAGCCAGGTGTTGGGTTTCATGGCCCGGGCTTTGGATTCTCCAGTACTTCAGGAATTTCAGACTAACTTAGCGTTATTTAGCACACAGCAACTTGGCACGCCCCCCCCCACCCCCACCCATCGACATTTACAGTCGTCCATCAGGGACAACAAGGAGCTACGTACAGTGTCCCTGCAAGAGTAATGAGACAGCGAAGTGAGCCTGTGTGTTGGGGTGGGGGTTAACGGAGAGTGACCGCTGCTCCAAGTGTGTACTCAGGTCAAATCGGTAAACACCGTCTCACTGTGCAGAAGAAGAAAATAAGTAAATAAACCCGACCGCCATTTCAGAGGAACGTTCTGCAAACATCATCTTAAACCGCAGAACCAAACACATATTTGTTTCTCAGAGGGCAACGAAGAGCTCTAACTCCACCCCCCCACCTCCACCCCCCCACCGCCCCACATGTTTGCAGTGAGTTGTCCTTAGCAGAAAACCAACAGCACGGTGGATGGCTGATTCAACACGGCCTGTTTTGTTCTCTGAGGGAGATGATCCCATGGCAACCGCACCAGCTGGCTCCCCCCTCCGCATCTTTGATCACCATTCTTTCATCTGTTGTGAACCGGTGACTCGGGGCGGGCGTGCTGTATGGCGGGATTTATGACGTTCCGTTTGACGAGCAAATGAAGAATAAATTAGATATTCCTGGCGCTGTTTTCTGATCGACCGCCGCCCACTACGTCCCTCCAGCACATCCCCCCCCTCCCCCCATGCATGAGGCAACCGTGGCGTAAAGCCCTGCGAACACATTGAGTAATTAAGAGGGCCTCGTCTCTCGTTAGATAAAGGAATGCATGTCCATTAATCCCCGAAATCAACATTGAGGGGGTCCGGAGGGCGTAGCGGTCTATTCTGTTACCTACCAACACGGGGAACGGCGGTTTGAATCCCTGTGTTACCTCCGGGGACACAACAGGCCGTGTCTGCGGGTGGGAAGCCAGATGTGGGTGTGTGTCCTGGTCGCCGCATTAGCGCCTCCTCTGGTCGGTCGGGGCGCCTGTTTGGCGGGGAGGGGGAATTGGCGGGAATAGTGTGATCCTCCACGCACTACGTCCCCTGGTGAAACTCCCCACTGTCAGGTGAAAAGAAGCGGCTGGCGACTCCACATGTATGGAGGAGACATGTGGTAGTCTGCAGCCCTCCCCGGATCGGCAGAGGGGGTGGAGCAGCAACCGGGACGGCTCGGAAGAGTGGGGTAATTGGCCGGATACAATTGGGGAAAAAAAAAAAGGAAATCGTGAAGTGCATTCATTAAAACATTATTAGGGGCAGCTGTGGCCTAAAGGTTAGAGAAGCAGGATGGTGCCTTGGAAGTCACCAGTTCGATCCCCGGACCAGCAGGAGAAACTTTTTTTTTGTGTTGATTTTGATATACTTTATTGATCCCCGTAGGGAAATTCTTCCCTGTATTTAACCCATCCTAGCTGTGTAGCTAGGAGCAGTGAGCAGCCGCCGTGCAGCACCCGGGGACCAACTCCAGCTTGTCTCGCCACGCCTCGGTCAGGGGCACAGACAGGAGTATTAACCCTAACATGCATGTCTTTATGATGGTGGGGGAAACCGGAGCACCCGGAGAAAACCCACCGCAGACACGGGGAGAACATGCAAACTCCACACAGAGGACGACGACCTGGGACGACCCCCAAGGTTGGACAACCCCGGGGTTCGAACCCAGGACCTTCTTGCTGTGAGGCGACAGCGCTAACCACTGGGCCACCGTGCCGCCGGTGGTTAAATGTGGGTGCGGGTGGGTAAATGAACAATACTCTCCCTTCCCTCAATACCCATGACTGATGTGCCCTTAAGCAAGGAAGCTACCCCCCGCCCCCACCCCCCCCAACTTACTCCGGTGCTGCTCAGTGGCCACCGGTGAGAGTGTGGGTGTACTGGGCAGCTCCCAGGTGGGAATGTGCAGCATTTCAGCGTTGCTGAAAAAAAAAAAAACACGTGCTACGCATATTAAAAGTTCAACAGTAAATAACGGGTAAATAAAGGTTAAACAAACCATCCCTCATGGAAGCAAAGGGTGAGAGAGGAAGTGTGGTGGTGGCGGTGGCGGGGTGGGGGGGGGGGGCTAACTGAGGCGATACATGATGGCTTCACCAAGACATTTGAAACGAGAGTGAAGACTTACAAAAAGATACTGAGGAAAAAAAAAAGACCACCAGTCTTGTTGCAAACCCAATAAAGCGGTTTGTTGTGCTTCATTAAGTTTGAGTGTGCTTGATGTAATTACGCTGATGTCACAACGGTCCAAACAAACATGCTGTGAATGAACAAGTCGGTGTAAAGCTGTACCTATTATGATAATGAGCAGGTCATGTTGTGAATGAATTAGACTGCGGCGACACATCAACAGATTTGTCATCCTGTCATGATGCCGTTACAACATATTCAGTCGCTGCAGCCCGACACTGACAAACCTACCGACCGCACGAGGCTGTGCGACTATCCAGTGAATTATCTGAAATGGATTCACACAACAGTCCAAAACCTCCTCCTCCAACTACCAGGTGAACACATGTGTTAACCTGTCAGGACTTTTACTGTCCTATCAAAAAAATGTTTTTTTAAAAATGGCGCATTGTTGGCGCATTACTAGCCCCCCCCCCCCTTTTCTCCCCAACTGTACCTGGCCAAGCCTTCCCGGTTGCTGCTCCACCCCGTCTGCTGATCCGGGGAGGGCTGCCGACTACCACACGCCTCCTCCGATACATGTGGAGCCGCCAGTCGCTTCTTTTCACCTGACAGTGAGGAGTTTCACCAGGGGGATGTAGCGTGTCAGAGGATCATGCTATTCCCCCCAGTTCCCCCTCCCTCCCGAAAAGACGCCCCGATCGACCAGAGCAGGCGCGAGTGCAGCAACCAGGACACATACCCACATCCGGCTTCCCACCCACAAACACGGCCGATTGTGTTTGTAGGGACGCCCGACCAATCTGGGGGCGAATCCCCGTGTTGGTAGGCTGCTACCCTACCCAGATGCCCTGCGCATTGCTATCTTGAGAAAGCGGGCGGGATTGACCAACGAAAACCTGGTCTCGAGTCAATGGCGCAGTATTTTACTGTTATCTAAAGGGTGCGTTATTAAGATAGTAATATGTGCCTACTACTTGGCAAATCTGCCATTATAATAGCGATCCGCCAAGATGCAAGTGCGCCTGGCTTTTAAAGGGAACGGCAGAGAACACTCCGACTGGTTTGATTCAAGTTACGCCCAAAGCACACCTACGATTCATTAAGAGACGAAGTACAACCTCTTTGCACCTTGCACCTTACTTTGCACTCAGATTATCCATCCATCCATCCATCCATCCATCTGCTGTTCAATTCGCAAAAGTGCATTTGGACACGGCCTAAATGCACTCAGCCCATGCACTATAGATCATTTAAAGAGCCCCTGGACTTCCTGCTGCAGTGGAGCACCAAGAAAAAAGGCCAAGACCCATCGCGTTATACCTGCCGGCCAGAATATGTACCTGAAACCATAGATGGTGTGGACTGGCCATCAAAGGAAAGCCAGAAGCCCAGGGCCAGGGTTAAATATTGTTTCACACTCACTTAGCACCAGTCTTTCAGCTTCGCGGTTCTTAGCCCAGCTGTGTTGATGCTCTCTTGCCCCAAGAGATGCAATACATTGCTTTCTAAAGCGCAGCGCCGACCGCTGAAGACGTGGTGCAAATGAAAGTGGTGGTGGTTTATCTAGAGGAGACCATTAAATATGAATGTAAGCCCTGTGCCGTGGTATGGTCCGTGTTGTTCACCTAGCTCCTCACAGAAGAAGTGCAAGAACAAAGAGAAAAGCAACCGCAGCTGATAAATCTGTATACATACATACATACATACATACATACATACATACATACATACATACATACACATATATATATATATATACATATATATACATACATACATATATACACACACACACACACACACACACACACACACATATATATATATATATTGTTCAGTTAGACAGGGCAGATATATATACTGTAAGTTATGGTAGGTTCAAGCTCAATTCGTACTCGTTTGTATGAAAGCAGAAAAGATTCTCCATTTCATTTTGAATTAGCTATATTGGAGACCTTCACCTACATCTCCACCTTCTCCCCTTCGTCAAAGTCACAGTTAATACACACACACACACACATTAATATATGTATATATATATATAGACGTGTGTGTGTGTCCACAGCCGAGTATATTTCTACCTAAACAGAAAATGAAGATGTAATCATTGACAAGGCAGTAAATTGCACTAGGTTCACAGTGCAAATAAAGACAGTGCATTACTTCTTCTTTCACAGCAGCAAAACAGATTACGCTTCCTCTGGGGAGACGCAGGCGGCGCTCGGAGAAACAGCGGCGGCGTCTTGCGAGTGCCTTAAAAAGAGCTCAGCGAGAACACCGACGGGGCCCTCGCATGCGGAGGAACTGCAGCTGTACGGCACAGCTCTGCTTGACTTGACTGTCCTTTGCCGTGATGACGGGACACGTCGACTATCAGAGGTAAGAGTAGACCTGAATGTGTGTGAGCAGTCTGCTCCGCTCATTAGCACGCCCCACCCGTGTGCCAATTAGCACCAAACCTGCATTGTGCAAGTTCAACAAGACAAAAAACAGAGGACGTTTTCATCGCTGTTTCTTTTTATCTTCGCATTTGTTTTTGGAATTGACTGATAATGGATGAGCATGAATAATAATAATAATAATAATAACTCACGTGCCTTATCTTCTCATCAGATTCCAATGGCTACAACCCACTACTACAAAATGAATTGCTTTCCTTGGCCCGAAGCTGGCTTGTGCCAAGGTAAACGGTGTTGAAATGCAATATAATCCGTTACAACCCCTTCATAAGGAATAGGAAAGAAGAGTGATGGGCAGATAGCTTACCTATATTGTGTGGTATTGTGCCATATGGTCCCTCGGAGCAATCGCAAGGCAACACATTCACATGCGGTGAGCCAGATTAACAGCCAGCCTAAAGGGGGGAAGCAAGGACAGGTTGTTTTATTTTTATTTTTTCAAAAATAAGACTACATCTTCTTAAACACTCAGGCCCATCTCATCCACGTGGCTATAAATCTCCAATCTGACACCGGAGAAACTGTCCATTGACATGGCTGATATTACATTCTGGCTGAAGCTGACTCACAATTTAAACAATGGGATTGTGTGTTTCAATTGAGCAAATCTTCAAGTACTACAGCTTCAATCTCCATAATATGCAGGCAGTAATGAAATATGTCTCATAGGGAACTAGAGGAGGGCACTCAGTAGAGTGCAGATCTACACCTGGCCTATGTAGTATCTCCTCTTCTCTGGCGGCAAACCCTTTTTTCACCTCTTCTCTGGCGGCAAACCCTTTTTTCACCTAACGTGAGAAGGGAAATACATGCACATGTGGACAGAAAAAGAAAAACAGTGCTTTTTTTCCTGCGAATATAAGACTTTCATGCAGCGCCCAAGTCGATTAAATGGGAAATACAGAAAAAGTTGTTATGCAGCGCTCAAGCTAAAAAATCTCCCCAATAAAAACGTTTTGCCTGTCAGTCTGTGGATGTGCAGCTTCCTAGGCGGACCCTCGCATGAAAGCGACCAAGTCTAATATGAAATGACAGAGATCAGGCTATCATAATTTCAAAGCCCATATTAACAGATGTTAAATGTGTTTAACCGTCACGGTTTTCGTGATATAAAATGAAACAAAGCGAATAGCCGCTCTGCTGATTGACTTCCATTCATACAACAATGGTCAGAAAAGATAGCTCAGCCATGCAAAATGTGTTATTGTAGCTGCTGAGATGATTTCCAGCTGTGACTCTGATTACTGCTACTCTTCAAATTGTACTTTTGTAGCGGAGTTTTAACACCGGAGACTATGGCGCTTCCATGTGGCGGTGAGGTGAATTAGGCGAACTATTTTTGGCTCATCCAATGCTCCTCCAGTTTCCCTGTGCTGAGAACAGCAGGGATATGATTTGATTTGATTTGATATACTTTACTGATCCCCGTAGGGAAAGTCTTCCCTGCATTTAACCCATCCTAGCTGTGTAGCGAGGAGCAGTGGGCAGCCGCCGTGCAGCACCTGGGGACCAACTCCAGTTTGTCTTGCCACGCCTCGGTCAGGGGGAAAGACGGGGGTATCAACCCTAACATGCATGTCTTTTTGATGGTGGGGGAAACCGGAGCACCCGGAGAAAACCCACCGCAGACATGGGGAGAACATGCAAACTCCACACAGAGGACGACGACCTGGGATGACCCCCAAGGTTGGACAACCCCGGGGTTCGAACTCAGGACCTTCTTGCTGTGAGGCGGCAGTGCTAACCACTGCACCACTGTGATGCCCTTCGCTGGCTTGCGAAATACAGTCGACTTCTCGTTTACTTTCAAGACTCACACCCGAATACGTAGTGTTTAGGTTTTGACCCTCGCGCTGCCCGAGCTAACTCCATCGTAGGTGCGAGTCACGCATGCGCACGGCTGACTCAGAGTGGGCGGCATCGGTCGAGCGAGCTAGAGAGTGAATGAAAAGAGGGAGCAGCGATAGCAATAACCAACGTTTTTCAAAGGTTTTGAGTCACCACAACCACGAGAGGTTCTTCATCAGACAGCCATAACTACACAAAAAAAAATTGGGCTGATGGGTCCAGTAGTTTGCGAGATTAGCCACGGAAAGACCCCCACCCACCCACACCCACACACACACACACAAACGCGACCAAACACAATCCCCTCCAGGCTACCGCCTGGTGGAGATGATTATCTGCTTGTCAAACAAAGGCTCTAAAAATACTCTCAAAGTGTGGTGTAAGAGGAACGGCGGATTAGGTTGGTTTATGGAAAATTATTGAAATAGAGCACAGTGGGGTTTTTGCACACAGTCCCCGCTTCCCAGTGACACCATGATCTTACTAGTGATTGAAAACAGGCCTATTTTTCTTCCCTTTTCTGTGGCTGGTATACCAGATGCTTTTCTTTTTTCTTTCGGTATCAAATGCATTTTGAGAGAGGATTGCTAGTGTTTTAGCTTGTGTGTGTGTGCATAAGTGTGCATTATAACCCCCCTCTCTCTCTTTTCTCTTGGTGTGTGTTTATGCATGGACATGGTTATGCATATTCAAGTGGCTGACTACGAGTGACTGAATAAACATGTGAATCGGTTGTGTTCATATCATGGCAAATTTCCACATAGCAGGATGAATGTGGCCATCTATTCCCAAAAGGAGCGGAGACATCCTTTCACAATGTGACGGATAAGGAAGAGCATGTGAGCAGCCTCGAACAAACACCGGTGTTGTGTTCGTTGCGGCGATGATTGCTCTGAATGTGTCTTAAAGCCCGTCCGATAGGAGACATCTTCAATCTTCTGTCGGCGTGCATCCTTCGTGGTCAGTATGCTGCTTCTCTCACACAGTTTACCACCAGAAGGAGACTATACAATATATATACTATACTATAAACTATACTATACTGAATCATGTCCCGGTGCATGATTGTCTGACTTTTTTCGTGCTACACAGAATGAAATTTAAACACATGAATTTCAAATGGGAGCAGTTCTCAGCCTGTTTTCGTATTGGAATGAACGACATTTAAACCAGTTGTAGCGAATTCGGGGGGCAGTCCGGGAACCGCAGCAGCCAGGATGAGAACGCGGATCACCCGCACCACGGGCAATAACGTTAGCCAGTCGACTAAAGGGTCCAACCCGTTAGCCAAGGGCTAGCGAGTCTATTTATCCATTCACGCTACACTACCCCCCTCCTTCGGTATGCGTCCGTGCGCTTCAGCATATCAGCTCCCTCACGCTTCTGGGCGCACACGCTTCCGATGGCCTCACGGTCTCACCGTCCCACTTCTGAGTTCTGACACCAGTGTAGCGAATTCAGGGGGGCAGCTCGGGAAAACTGCCGCAGCTGGGATGCGAACCCGGGTCTCAGGCACCACGGGCGACTACGTTAACCAGTCGACTAAAGGGTCCAAACCGTTAGCCAAGGGCTAGCGAGTCTATTCATCTGTGATCATTACACAATTGCCAGAATACCACGGATACATTAAAATCTTGACATTTCTGTACCAGAAATACGTTGAATAATAATAATAATAATAATAATGTCAGCCATTTTTTTCTTTTTGCAGAAATTCCAGTCAGGAGAGATCTTTGCAGAAATTCCAGTCAGGAGTGATCTGATTATCTTTTTGGCCTTGTATCTCACAATACAGACAGATCGTGAGATGAAGGCCAACATACAGACAGATCGTGAGATAAAGGCCAACAGACCAGACACCATCATCAAGAACAAAAAAGAACAAAGCTGCCTACTCATTGACATGTCCATCCCGACTGAAAGGAACACCTCAGTAAAAGTAACTGAAAAACTGTCGAAATATGGAGACCTTGAAATGGAGATTGAACGAATGTGGGGAATGAAAATCACAACAATACCAGTAGTGATAGGAACCCTGGGACTTGTAAAAAAGGGGATGGAGAAATACACCCAACAGATCCCGGGTAACATCAGAATACAAGAACTACAGAAGATCGCACTACTTGGAACATCTCATATCCTAAGAAAGACACTATCCATCACATAGACTTCTACCTCATTCCAACCCGAGGCCCAAGGAATGGACCCGCCAGGTAATTAAGTTGTATTATGGCATGAACTTAAAGGAAATTTGTATAATAATAACAATGGATAATATTCATATAGCGCTTTTCTAGACACCCAAAGCACATCACAGTGAAGGGGGTAACTCACTTCAACCACCACCACTGTGTAGCACCCACCCGGGGGATGCACGGCAGCCATTTTGTGCCAGAATGCTCAGCTCTCAGGGAGGAATCATTGAGCCAATTGACTTTCGCAAAGTCCCGCCCCCCTTAGTTACTGTTGCTATGCCCGTCAAGCATTTCAGAACTATCCAGGAAGTAGCTGGAAAACACCAAAACATGAAGAAAGAAATCAGCTCATTGTGTGGGTAAAAGTAACAATAATAATACGTTAGCTGTGATAGCTATCAATAATAGCTAGTAGCAAGCTTAGCTTGGAGCAGACAGGTATTTTTGTTGATTTTGGATGGATTAAGCTGGCCATGGGGTCTGCTATACTGCCAAATCTATTGCCGACATTGCGCTTCTTGCGTTCTGGGTTTCAGGAAGGGAAAGAAAATTACACCCCCTCCAAACTTTTCAAATATCTAGTATCCGATTTGCAGATCCCATAGGCACATCGTTTCAGCATTTTGTTGTGTGTTTGAAAGCTTGACGGACCGTTGCTAAGGTAGGATTGGACAAGCACCGTTCTGGGGCGGTACTTTGTGAAAGGTCAATTGCATGGGGGGATGATTAGGTGACGAGATGGAGACAGCCAGGTTGGGAATTTTACCAGCACACCGGGGAACCCCCTACTCCTTGCGATAAGCACCATGGGATTTTTAATGACCACAGTGAGTCAGAACCTCGGTTTAACGTCTCATCCGAAGTATGGCATCTCCTACAGCAAAGTATCCCCATCACTGCACTGGGGCTTGATATTTGTTGTTTTTATTAGGACCAGAGGGAGGACTGCCCCACCAACACCACCACTTCCAGCAGCAACTCAGTTTTCTCAGGAGGTCTCCCATCCAAGAACTAGCCAAGCCAATACCTGCTTAGCTTCCGTCATTTGGCAGAGACAGGGTACATGTTGGTATGGCTGCCGGCAATTAGGGCAATATAACATTTCAACTTATAGTCAGTGTTGTTGGAGCCTGTGTCCACATCACGACTGTCAGGTTTCTGTCTGCAAAAAGAAAAAAATGGCTGACATTCCTTTTATTCTCAGTGGAAAATGCAATATTTTAAGATAGATTTGGCATCAAAATGCATTTTAATAACATTTTCAACAAGAAATGTGCATTTCATATTCATAATATTCATTCAGTGACCCTATATGATGTTTAGGTTGTTAGTTATTATGAAGATCCTTTCAGGTCTCACCCGAAAATTGTTGGAACACAATGTTTCTGACATTGAACACAACCCCAAAATGTGTTTACTTGGTAAAATATCCTAAATAAATAAACATTTGTATGCTTTTTTTCAAATAAGCCACCTAAATGCAGTGTAATTTATGTTTCGGCTGCAGTAAATATTTGATTTATTCTGTAGATATATCTTTTTACAACCTTATTTACAACCATATTTTGCAAACTAGAACTACAACTGTGGTACCGATTTGTATCACGCTGCATGGTGCGGCTCAAGGGAATTGTAGCTTTAAAAAATATCAGCGTATTTCCTAGAATTGGAAGTTGTAAATACCGAATTGAGAGTACACTGAATATCTAATTGTTAAATGGGTGAACTTAATTTTGTCCATATTTGACAGTGCCCCCTGACATAGCTGAATTCAGAAGTTCTCTATAACAGGTGGTCCCATATCTGGAGTTCCTTCTGGTGATGAATGCCAAGCTTCCAACATGCACTGAGTTCCAAGTTCAGAGGTCAATATTTCAAAACAGGAGCCACTTACAATCCTCACACTGACATATTGTTACTCTACCGGTTGAGACCTTTCCAAAGATGTTTTGGTTTAGTCCTACGACAAAGTTTTGATTTTAACATTTCATGGACACAGCCTTGGCCTAGGCTTACTTTCAGAGAGCCCTTTGGAGGCCCAACACATGAACATTGAAAGGTCTTTGGGTTTTTGTCTGTTTTTGTGGAAATAGTGACAAACATCATTTAAGGTGACAATTTTTGCTTAATTCTCAGTCAAACTAGTAATTTTGGCCTACTTTGAAGTTTATTTTCCTGATGAAATGCAAGATCTTTCTTTTCAGGCCTAACCCTAACCCAAGCAATTCAGGCCCCATACCTGTAGTAGTGCCCTGGATGGTCAGCAGGATTGCAATATGTGATGGTGACTTATTTCATGAAAGATATTTTGTTTGTTTGTGGGTTTGTTTAGTCACCTTTACATATTGAGTTGAGATGGAATTAATCATGAGCCCAAGGGTTTCTCTGGGTTTCTCTCTCTCTCTCGCTCCCTCTCTCTCGCTCCCTCTCTCTCTCTCTCTCTCTCTCTCTCTCTCTCTCTCTCTCTCTCTCTCTCTCTCTCTCTCTCTCTCTCTCTCTCTCTCTCTCTCTCTCTCTCTCTCTCTCTCTCTCTCTCTCTCTCATACACACACACACATACACACAGACAGTCTAACTTCCTCTCAAGGGAGTCATGATGCACTTCACTCTCGGTTCACATTCAACTCCACACCACCGCCACCTCCCCCCTAAAACGCCGACTGATCTTTCGGGGGATGTCAGTCAGTTGATTGGAAGGCTGTTTGCTGCACACCCTTCACTGGCGCTGTGATTCGAGGCAGATCCTGCTCATCACTAGTTACCGTGTCAGCTGCGCAGCCCATAAAAAGATCAATCTGAGCCTCCATTTATAGCCGGGTCCCTGACGGGGCTGTCAGATGCAGTGCAGGCAGCACCAGCTCACGGGATGCAGCGTGCATCCACCTATGAGACAACTTGAGTTTGCTCAGATCTCCCCTGACTGGAATCTTTAATGCTTTCAATGAAGGTGGAATGATCTGTGAGAGATTAATGGAGGATTACCAAGATGATCACCTGAGATTTGCCCATCCACTGACTGATCGTTTGCTTCTTGGCCTTTCAAAGAGTAGCCGCTCCACAGAACCAAAACAGACGATAATAGACCCGTTTTCTTTTAATGTCATAATCAGGCTAATTAAAGCCCCATTTGCAGGTAAAGAATGAGACACAGCTTCATGTGATGCAGCTCTGGGAATCTAAGACGGCCGGGTGACTTGGGGAATTGAGACTTAAACAAGATGCTGTTGTCTTTTTAGAGCAACACAACCAGCCTATAAGTAATACTTGCAGTGCTTTGGTAAGCTGGGTATTTCTGAACTTCTCATTTCCAGTGCATCTTTGCTACAAATTGCACTTATTCTCAAATATGTCTCTGAAAAACAATTTGTCCCAGTATGTTTGTCAACTATAAATTGAACTCCATTCATATTTTACTTGAATTATTTACTCTGCAATTTAAAGTTAAGCTAATTAACTTATTGTGTGTATTTTGTATCAAGTTCTTCAAGTTTCAAATTTATTCTATTCATATATCACTTCTGAAACAAAAACCAGTTTTGCATCTAAGTGCTTCACAAACAGAATGAACAAATGAACAAAATATCGATACGGAGAATAACATAAAATAAAATAGGTGCCAATGGTACCTAATTATCCTAGTACATACGGGTAATACAAAGAGACAAGGTAAAAACAGAATTTCAGTATCGGTTAAGCGTTCTGTATTCATCTCCAAATACTATGTTATATGCTAGTCTTTACACATGTATAGTAAGAACATGCAAGCATCAACTCTTAAGTGATACATTACACAACATTGCCTTATTCACACATCTAATTGTCGAGGGGTGATTATAGCAGGTGGCACACTTGATAAGGTAGAAAAAGGAAGGGGCACACTCAAAGACAAACACCATCCAGCCAGCGTGGCTTACGCTGCTGAAATGTAGGTCATAGTGACGGAGAATACGATTGGGGTCAGCGTTGTTCAGAAGAAGCCATTCACAAGTACTCGGATAGAGAGCGGCGTAGACCGGCTACAGCACCTGACTCAAAGCAACTACATCATAATTCCAGCTCCAGTCAGCCTTACCTGCAGCATGTGACAACCGCACAGGATCTTAAACTCTCGGAATATGTCTAGGTTTTCCACGTAACGAGTCCCACAGCACGGCGAAGCTTTCTAGAGCCGCTATAATGAGGGTTTGGTGCCGGTACCAGATTTCCACAGTGACAGCAGCTGAACTTTAACAACGCAACACTCGTATCGGAGAATGTGAATTTCATGAGCAAGTAAAAGATCCTACGTCAGCAACAACTGTTTGGAAGGTAGTTGACCTTGACTCAGAAGCTGACTCATAGGTCCTGTTCTCACTAGGGCTAACTATGGTTGTTGCCCCCTGTGTTTGTAGTGCTTAATCCGGTCAAGTTCCCACTCAGTCTGGGTATTAATGGGAGTGACAGCTGGTAGTGATGACTCCTTCTGGAACCAGATCGCGATAACCCAGAGTTCACTTCAATTCCTATGCAAATGAACTTGGCTTTGTGTGTACGGGTGGGGATGAGAGTCTACAACTGTGTGCAGTATTTTAGATGGGAAGGCTGCCTTAATGTTTTACTCCAATGGAGGGCTGGCAGATTGTGGTTCAGCTTGGACAGATGCTGAGAATAAAAAAAAAAAAAAAAGTTTATGGACGAATGGGGCAACTGGGTGGTGTGACGGTCTATTCCATTGCTTCCCAACACAGGGATCGCCGGTTCGAATCCCCATGTTACCTCCGGCTTGGTCGGGCGTCCCTACAGACGCAATTGGCCATGTCTGCGGGTGGGAAGCCGGATGCAGGTATGTGTCCTGGTCGCTGCACTAGCGCCTCCTCTGGTTGGTCAGGGCGCTTGTTCGGGGGGGGGGAGAAACTGGGGGGAATAGCGTGATCCTCCACGCACTACGTCCCCCTGGTGAAACTCCTCACTGTCAGGTGAAAAGAAGCAGCTGGCGACTCCACATGTATCGGAGGAGGCATGTGGTAGTCTGCAGCCCTCCCCGGATCGGCAGAGGGGATGGAGCAGCGACCGGGACAGCTCGGAAGAGTGGGGTAATTGGCTGGATACAATTGGGGAGAAAGGGGGGGGCGGGTTATAGAGGTTACGTTTTTAATGCAGTTGAAAACACACGTGTCTTCCCCAACTTCTCTGAGCTGCAATAAACACATCTTAAGAGGTCCTCCTCCATATTTGTTGTAACTGGAGATCACTTTCACACCCACAAAATGTCTGAAATGAGACACGTGTTCACAAGGCAATGAAAAGCTTCCTTATTTGACGCCGTTCAACCTCAATCGTTCCCATGGTGCGGTTTTTGTCACTCGGTTCTTGTTTTTTATGTAATTCCACGTTCTGCTTAGAACAGGTCAAAGAAGTTTTATCACAAAACGTACAATGGGAACGTATAATGACACTTATGTGAACTCAGTTTGCTGCCAAAGTTATGGAGAGACAGTTTCTGCTGACAAACTGCCTGCTACAAAATACAGTGTGTCTATAATTTTACTTTCTAAAAACATATCTGATGGGAAGCGGGAAGTGAAGAAATGAACCCATATCTTTGGGAAGACAGGTCCCCCAAGACGATCTGCTGGACCTTCTTTAAAAACCTGTGATGCAGACAAAACCTCGGCGAGGCTGTCGAAACCCTCCTTAGCTTTCCATTGATGCGACAACATTTTTAAATGCTACCCATTCCTTTTGAGTCCTGCGGTGATGAAGATCACCGGGCCTGGCAGAACAGATTGGCTCATCACAAAACCGATGGGAGTGCAAAACAGGCCAAATCCAGACTGATGAGATTTGTCATCAAAACTTCTGCCTTTTGATAACTTCAGAAATGGCCTATTGATTGTTATGCTTAGTATCAAACTTGTTTGCCAAAATAAAGCCCTTCTTGATATTACACATATATTTATATTCATATGGGGCGGCATAGCTCAGAAGGTAGAGCGGGTCATCCAGTAATCGGAAAGTGGCTGGTTCGATCTCCAGCTCCTCCAGAGAGTGTGTCGAAGTACCCTTGAGCAAGACACTGAACCCCCTAACTGCTCCTGATGAGCAGGTTGGCGTCTTGCATGGCGGCCCGCACCCTCAGTGAATGAATGTGTTTGTTCCAGTCCATTATCCAAACCACTTATCCTGCTCTCAGGGTCGCGGGGATGCTGGAGCCTATCCCAGCAGTCATTGGGCGGCAGGCGGGGAGACACCCTGGACAGGCTGCCAGACCATCATACAGGACTGACATACTCACATACACACACCCACATCTAGGGACAATTTAGTACGGCCAATTCACCTGACCTGCATGTCTTTGGCCTGTGGGAGGAAACCGGAGCCCCCGGAGGAAACCCACGCAGACACGGGGAGAACAGGCAAACTCCACACAGAGGACGATCCGGGACAACCCACCAAGGTTGGACAACCCCGGGACTCGAACCCAGGACCTTCTCGCTGTGAGGTGACCGCGCTAACCGCTGCACCACCGTGCTGCCCTGTATAAGTCAATCCTTGTGTATATATCTGAAGGTTGTTGCGTTGTAGTGTTGTTAGTCTATGTTAAGTACACTGAGACAGCCACAAAACCAGAGTCACCTTCCACTGTATGTGCAAACCTACATGGCCAACAAACATGATTCTGATTCTGAGACACTGTAAGGCGCTTTGACTGGTCGGTAGACTAGGAAGGTGCCTTTTAAATGCAGTCCATTTACCATTTACGTGCCAAGTTACTTGTCCCAAAACTTAAATCCAGAAGAATTGTTGATAATGATCTCAGGGAGAGGACAGACACATAAGAAGAATAAAGAAAAAAATTGAAGACAAGATGCTATGAAGCCCACACACCCGGCTGAGAATTTCCCGACGCTAGAGAGATGAAAACTCCTTTGATTCTCATTAAATTATAAAGCCAATCACGTGAAACAGAGAACGAACTCCAAATTAAATCGTTTGAATAATCTCCATTTGTGTAATGCAAAAAAACAAACAAAAAAAAACAAACAAAAAATAAAAACCAGAACGCTCTCAACAAAAACACGAGGCTGATTTTTATTTAAGACCCAATAACGGTTCTCAAAGGGAAGCCCATCGTTTAATTTGGGCATCATTGATTTTGGAAAAATTCATTAACCTGAAAGCATATTTCCACACAACATCAGGAAATGTGTCCCATTCTAACGCTCAGATGAAAGCTACGAAATGCAAGAAATTACATCCTCCAACCCCTGCGTGCCGTGTGATATAACACGTCTGTGGAGGAGCGTTTCCTCAGAGAGGGACGCTGGAACGGAGGAGATCAGTTTCATTCTTCACAACATAATGAAGGTCTTAACCCCTCGAATAAGTTTGCAAATTCATTAAAAAGCCACCAGCTTAACTTTCTGGATTTCAGTAACATCTTTCATGTCGTCCCCCCAGGTGAAACTCCTCACTGTCAGGTGAAAAGAAGCGGCTGGCGACTCCACATGTATGGGAGGAGGCATGTGGTAGTCCGCAGCCCTCCCCCGGATCGCTAGAGGGGGAGGAGCAGCGACCGGGACGCCTCGGAAGGGTGGGATAATTAGCCGGCTATAATTGGGGAGAAAAAAATGGGGAAAATTCCGACAAAAAAAAAAAAAAAAAAAAGCATAGTAACGACAGAACTTCTAGGGAACCGATGTGGATGGTGGCACGGTCATTCTGCCACAGCCATCACATCAAAAGTCAACCTAATGATGATATGTTAAAATAACACATTAAACTCAATTACTTCCACCAACCGCCACATGTGATTGAGACCATATCACACCATCTAACACAAGCTGAATTACCCATTTCACATCTGCTGGGAAAGGCCACATCAGTATGCGACAACTAAACTTCACCAGAACCTGACCTTGGTATCAACACCGCAATTTCGGACCGCCGGGGTCATCTGCAGCAGACATTTCACAGGCAACATTTGCCCAATCTGGGTCAAAATACAAGTCCTCTTTCTTCCTCCCGCGGGGACCGCTTTTCCTCCGCTTGGGTGTTTGCATCCTGCGGTAGGAGGCGAGGGAAAGCCCGGGGGACTCGAGTCAAGCGCTGCTCTGCAGCCGCATCTCACGTTGCACCTACTGCGAAGATGTGTAATCACATTTTCCACAAGGGTGGTTCTAGTACCCGTGAGAAAAGGGCTTATCTAATTCACACACATTGTCATTACGCCCTCTGTGTGATTCCCCCCCCCCCCCCACCGCCATATCTGTGGCCACTTACCCATCCAGCATTGTGTCAAGAGTATCTGGAACTGAAACACAGGTTTGTCTTCCCGCTGGAAAGTGAGGGGCCTCGGATACAGCGGTGATGTACAAGGTGGGTGGGTGTATCTGTTGTGCTTTTGCACGCTTGTCTGTTCTGCAGTTGGGCAGGCGACAGTAGTTGTACTTCCTAGCCCTTAAGCGGTTGAATTCGTGAGCTCCCCCCCCCCTTTTCTCCCTCGGCATCCTATGTGGACTGCGTCTTGTGTGCTGCGGTTTTAATTTGGTACTGCCTCCAGGTTTCACCATTAAACATCATTAAATTTCAGGACTGATACACAATCTCACGCTTAATTACACCAATCTGAAATCTATTACAGTTACATTTGCCATCGATTCTATTATGAGGGCACCGAGGCGTGCCAAAAATACAATATTCATTTTGAGCCTAACAATCAGTGAAGACAGGCTGAAAATTGGGATCAGATTTAAAGCGAGGCTCAGATTTATCCAAGAGAGATGATTTTAATGATAGTTATCAGGTGTAAGATACAACTCTGTATGCAACGAGGGGTGCACTGTCCATACAAGAACACAGATGAGTAAGTAATACTGCTGTCAGACCACCTCGACCATGGTTTAATAAGCAACATCTCGCGTTCTCTCATTGTACTGACCTTCAAATGATTTGGGGTTCACACTGTAGACAACATGGAGTAGACCAGCTATTTACCAAGATGGATGCTATTTCCATCCATTCATCATCCAAGCCGCTTATCCGAAGTCGGGTCGCGGGAAGCTGGAGCCTATCCCAGCAGTCATTGGGCGGCAGGTGAGGAGACACCCTGGACAGGCCGCCTGCTGACTGCTGGGAGGCTATTTTCTACTTATAATTCCCCCCCGTTTTTCTCCCCAATTGTATCTGGCCAATTACCCCACTCTTCCGAGCCATCCCGGTCGCTGCTCCACCCCCCTCTGCCGATCCGGGGAGGGCTGCAGACTACCACATGGCTCCTCTGATACCAGGGGGACGTAGCGCCCTGACTGACCGGAGGAGGCACTAGTGCGGCGACCAGGACACATACCCCACATACAGCTTCCCACCCCCAGACAAAGCCAATTGTGTCTGTGGGGACGCCCGACCAAGCAAGAGGTAACGCAGGGATTCGATAAGTAGTGCACGAAAATCAGTCACAGTTCTCCCAAGACAGACAAACAATATTTCATAATCAGAATAAGATTCGGATGTTCATGATAAGATCTGTTTGTATTATCACCGTTTGAATGATCCATGTTCTTGGAACATCCCAAGTCACAAAACCAAGGCGTGCTCATCTCACCACATCAGATATCAAGTGCTGCCAAAGGGTCAATACATGACGTGCACGGGGCCCTCGGGCGTCTGCATGGAGACATGGACGGTGTCCCACAGAGGCCCACGTTAACAAGTCAGCCTGATGCATGAATATCAACAACATGCAGGCTAGGTAATGGCTCGGTGTCGGTTAGACACACACTGTGGGATGAGAATGGGCTCACAAACCTCCTTGGGCTCAACTCATCGACCACAGTTTAACCAACAGATTCAGGTCTGGAAAAAAGAGAAAGCCCCACCTATATGGCCTGTTGTTATTATTTTCCAGATATTGTGCCAAATTACCAAGGCCATCCCGAGGAGAGTAGAACATTTTTTTCCCTAAACTGATAGAAGATTCTCATAGCAAACATAACAAGACACTCAGATTCAGCAGCAGCAAGCACTTCAATCCGGATCAGGGTTCGAGAATCGGCGCATTTTCCAGCCCGCGTCGTTCTCCAAGCTGGCAAAATGCCGACATACTTGGAAAACACTTACTGTTGTTTATAACGTTTCATGCCATGTTTAGACACGGAAAACCAACCACTTCCCCGTATATTCCTGGTTGTGAGTACAGGCTAGGGTGTGTGCGGTTACTACAGCACACATGGCACACACAGGATGAGCAAAGCGCTGACATGTGGACCGGGATTTAATACCATTATAAAGCCATAGCAGAAAGCAGCACTGGCCGGAGGCTTCTTTATGTCATGCTAGAGAGACATGAGCCATGTACTAAACCCTCCATCGCAGGAGTGACGACCACCGATACGATCCAGCATGACACCACATTTGTTACACATGCATTCGGTCAATATTCATGTTACTGCGGCCTTCGTCTTGTTTCTGAGATTGGCTCCCCAGACGTTGGACAAGGATGGGTCATAAAACACTCTGCGACCTCAAGTGATCACAATCAATAAACGGAGCGAGTTGAAGTTTCATTATTTGAAGCTGAAATCCGTGATTTTTCTCAATTAATAAGTCATTATTTCATCATTATTTTACACATCGTCTGAAACGTGGTGACGACGTAGCCATTCCGTTGGACGGACAGTCGATACGACAGTAGAACAATGTTCCGGTATGGATCAATGTAGGAAGGAGGCAGAGAGAAACAGAACTGGTGGCACTGATTCTCTCAGACCACAAACAAGGAGTTGCAGCCATTGTTGCTGGTGTGAAACCAGCTCAGCAGTCAGCAGTTCCCACCCGTGTAAAAATGGCATCCTCAGACCAACGTTCCACCCGTTCCATCCGTTATCCGAACCGCTTATCCTGCCCCCAGGGATGCTGGAGCCTATCCCAGCAGCCATTGGGCGGCAGGCAGGGAGACACCCTGGACAGGCTGCCAGTACATCACAGGGCCGACACATACAAACATACACACACACACCTAGGGACAATTTAGTACGGCCAGTTCCCCTGACCTACATGTCTTTGGACTGTGGGGGGAAACCGGAGCCCCCGGAGGAAACCCACGCAGACACGGGGAGAACATGCAAACTCCACACAGAGGACGACCCGGGACGACCCCCAAGGTTGGACTACCCCGGGGCTCGAACCCAGAACCTTCTTGCTGTGAAGCTACCGCGCTAACCACTGCGCCCCCGTGCCGCCCAGACCAACGTGAACACAGATCATTTAACGTATAACAAACCACACAGGAACCCGGTTGTACCACCACGTTGGCCGTCTGTTCAACACGCTGATTTGCCACACTGGCGTCACGTTTCAACCTTTATTTCTTCATTCCTACTGAAGCTGGCGTATGGAGACTGGAGAGCATGTCCAACCATGGTAATAATGAAAATTCATATGATGTAACCTGACTGACTCCATGGTGTACGGCGGCTAGAATAACGATTTATTGGGGTGGTGGTGGGGGGGGGGTAAAATTGTCGATTTCAGCTTTAATAACCTGCTAGTTCAACGCAAAGGTTTGATTTTGTGTTGCACAAACGGAGCTCCAGAAATTATTCATGATTGCTATTTTAACGGTCCAGCGGCTACAGACGCGAGCCTGATTTGGAGCCCATACCGGCATAAAACAGGCATGGATTTCTGTCAGAGAACATCCTGGTGCACTTTGAGTGTTTCTGTCGGGCGGTAAGCGGGAAGATGTTGCCAGACAGCGTTTTCAGTGGTTTATCACCTCATCGGACTTTGCTCCTACGGTATAAAACCCGTTCAGACACATTAAACTCCTCTTTGGGCATCCACTCCCTTTTTATCCCCGTCCTTCTTTTGGATACAGGGAAAAGACTAAAAAGCCTTTACCACCGTTCACTTATACAAACAAGACCATGCCCGTCTCTCCGAGCGTATTTTTTGATAGCGGACCAAAGCCGCTCGACTTGGTGATTCACTATCACGGGGGATCATCTGTAGGCCTCAAACTCATCTCATCCGTCCCGTCGCCGGAGGGTTAGTGCCGCTGCGGCGGCGGGGAGGTTACATGACTGCTGTACGCGGGATCACCGGGAGATTTTCGATGCACGCCGGCCCCGACGACGCAGCCTCCGTTTGCTCTCGGGGATGAACCGGGGGGATTTTAGCGGGCCAAATCTGCAGAGCTCGCAGCTGTGGAGTTATCCTTCAGAGAGAGGGTAACGTATAGTATATCCCCGAGTATCATACATATATAGGTGCCGCCACACCCTTTATACACACGGCAATACATACAGAACTGTTTATTATGCTCCAGTAAAACCGCCCCCCCCCCTCCGCCCCCCCCTCCGCAATAAAACCCCCTTCTTATTCATCCCCCTTCGGGATCGGCGAGGTAGCTTGTCACCGCAGGAGGACTGAAATATGAAATAAATATAAGGAGGAACAACCATGCGTGCAATTTCGGGGCAGAGGCGCCGATAAGCCCGGCCACCTGCCCGGTAAACACGGCAACACGCCGGTGGTGGTGGTGGTGGTACGAGGAGCCCTGTCAAAGTCCATCATGGTAACACAGGCGCAACTGAAATCGTGCGACTGGCAAGTTGTCCTCAAGGAAGGGTGGCCCTCGTGAACAACCCGACCCCTTCCTCCTGCTGTCGGCGCCCTCAACGGACATAGACATCAAACAGTCGACACACACTCTACATTGCACACGGCAAATTCGTGACATTCGCACATGCTGGCCAAGATGAAAGCCGGGCCAGGTACACGCGGCTTCCGGGAATGGGTGGTACGGTAACGAGAGCCCCGGGGCCCGCCTTAATGAGGGGGATTAGTGAACCGTGATCGGGCTCCCGTGCACAGCTGCAGGGCGGCCGGTGAACGCGGGAGAGGGGGCGAGGGGGCTGGATGGATGAGGGTACGTCACTCTGTCAGGTGGAGGACGGGTTCACTTCAAACCCCCTTCCCGGGGAACCGGTGGAATGCGGGGTGACGGATGAAGCCAGATTGCGAGAGCTGGCAGCGGCGATCAATAGACGGGATGATGATATTGAGTCGCCAACGCCTTGGTGAGATACCGTCGCAGCTGGAGGACAGCTTTAGACTCCGACGCCAGATTCTGACCGGGACTATATTTTTCTCCCCTGCTCGGTTAAATGTTCCAGATGTATTTGAAAGTAAAAATCCTGACAACAACGCTACAAACAACTCTGCGTGTCTTCTCAGTACTTGGGACTTTGCATATACAGATATATTACTCTCACTATCACTGCACAAGTCAAGTCGAGGTTTTTTCAGATGACAGTCTACGTGACATGTGTGTACTTGTTGAGGCTGTTCTCATTCCCTGCTCGTAGTAAAACGTACGAAAAGTAGTGCGAGGAGATTCGTATATATCCCATGTAATCCTGGGGCCAGGCTGTGATCACGTGACCTACCCCTACCCCCCCCTCAGAACAGCCCCCCCTTGCCGCAACGCCCCCCTCTGCCCCTGCGCCCCCCGTGAAGGGACGCCTCCCCCCTGCAGAATAGCCCCCTGCCCCCCCCCGCAGGATCGCCCCCCCTGCAGGGGATTGCGCAGGCGCTCTGAATCGCTCGTGTTGCGTGACATTCGTACGATATCCACGACAATCTGGGCGTAACTTTTCGTACGATATCACACGAGCCGTTCATGAGAACACGTTGACTTGTTGAATAAGTACACTGCAGTGAACCAGAGCAACTTCTCTTCTTCACTGGAGTTAATTGACTGAAAGCTTGTAGCCTGCTGCTGCTTGATAGGCTACAGTAACATCGCTCAGCGTTGTCTAACGAAAGTAAGCCTATTGGCACTTTGGGCTACCTGTGGAGTTCGGAGGTGGATTTTGGGATTTTTGGGGTGGAGCTGGCTCCGTTCAGTGTTATATGTTACGGGAGTAAGTGCAAAAATGGCCGAACATTTTTTTTTAATTAGACTTACAGCATTACATTGATTTTGTAGTTTTATTAGGAGAAATATTTTTTTTCTAAATGTCCACTGTGGACCGTCTGATCACACTAACTGGACTATTTCAAGAGAATACGTATCAGAACAATGTCATTTGGCAACTTCAGCTCAATACGTAAAAGCTATTGATCACTATAACCTTGAAGAGTATAAGCAGTTTCTACTGTATGGTAAGATGCACCAATCAGCCAAAACATTAAAACCACCTGCCTAATATTGGGTAGGTCCCTCTCATGCCACCAACACAGCTCTGAGCCATCGAGGCACGGACTCCACAAGACCTCTGAAGGTGTCCTCTGGTATCTGGAACCAGCACATTGGCAGCAGATCCTTTAAGTTGCTAGGTGGGGCCTCCATGGATCCGACTTGTTTTTCCAGCACATCCCACAGATGCTCGATCGGATTGACTTCTGGAGAATTTGGAGGCCAATGCAACACCTTGAACTCTTTGCCATGTTCTTCAAACCATTCATGAACAATTTTGGCAGTGTGGCAGGGGGCATTAGCCTGCTGAAAGAGGCCACTGCCATCAGGGTATACCGTGGCCATGAAGGGGTGGACCTGATCTGCAATGATGCTCAGGTAGGTGGTACGTGTCAAAGTAACATCCACATGAATGCCAGGACCCAGAGTTTCCCAGCAGAACATTGCCCAGAGCATCACACTGCCTCCGCCGGCTCGCCTTCTTCCCATAGTGCACCCTGGTGCCATCTCTTCCCCAAGTAAATGACACACACACACCCAGATGTCCACATGATGTTAAAGAAAACGGGATTCATGAGACCAGGCCACCTTCTTCCATTGCTCCATGGTCCAGTTCTGACATTCACGTGCCCATTGTAGGAGCTTTCAGTGGTGGACAGGGGTCATTATGGACACTCTGACCGGTCTGCAGCTACACAGTCCCGTACGCAACAAGCCACGGTTCTATATATTATAAAACGTGACAGCTGTTCTTCACCATATCTGTTGTGTGAACCATTGCAAATAAGCGTTCTGGAGCTGTTGTGCTGTGTGACGCCGCTGTTACCTCTCAGAGGTGATCCTCAGTTTCACACAGGTGTGTCTAATTGGATGAAAGCAGCTTTATTACAAAACAATAACAGTCTCAGCAGCGGCCTCGTCTGGCAGGGATTACTTTCTGTCACCTGTTCAATGGTATGGAATTTCATCTCTTCAATTTGCCTCGGGAAAACAGAAGTCCTCATGGAAAGGACTGATCTTCATGACTTCGCAGCCGCCTAATCTCAGAACTTACGCCGCGTTCCCGTCATATTGCAGATTTACAGTACCGACCTCTTCACTAGTTAAGAGAGTAAAACATGGTCAAGTGTTGCTGTTTATTTATTTATTATTTTTTTGGATTATTCCCCAATTGTATCCAGCCAATTACCCCACTTTCCCGAGCTGTCCCGGTCGCTGCTCCACCCCCTCTGCTGATCCGGGGAGGGCTACAGGCTACCACATGCCTCCTCCCATACATGTGGAGTCGCCAGTCGCTTCTTTTCACCTGACAAGGAGGAGTTTCGCCAGGGGCCACCTAGCACGTGGAAGGATCACACGATTCCCCCCCAGTTCCCCGTCCCTCCTGAACAGGCACCTTGACTGACCAGAGGAGGCGCTAGTGCAGTGACCAGGACACATTCCCACATCCGGCTTCCCACCCGCAGGCACAGCCAATTGTGTCTGTAGGGACGCCCGACCAAGCCGGCGGTAACTCGGGGATTCAAACCGCCGATCCCCGTGTTGGTAGGCAACGGAATAGACCGCCACACCACCCAGACGCCTCTGTTGTCATTTATGTCCAACATCTTAAAAGTGTTGTGAGCGATATTTCTTATCATCAAGACCATTATTTCATAGGTTTAGTATGTTTGCTAGATTTAGTACGCTTTAGTGGTTACTTGGATGTATATACCCCACAAAAGGCGTGTGCTGTGCACAGCTCTCACTGAACTGGCTGCCGCGGCGCTTGATAACCATTCTATTTTAATAGCTTACCATGACGATCTAATAACGTGTTTCGAATCTGTTCCCATCATTTCATTTTCTCTGCACATTCACTGCGCTGCAAATGAAATAAACAGATCCCCAACAGCAGAACATTTACTGTCATGCTAGTCAAGCATGTTCCCCTCCTCAAGTCTCAACCCCAAGTTTTTGTGCGTGTGCTCGAACCCTGCAGTAACAACACCGTCTCAGACCAACCGATACCTTCCATTCCAAACCACAAGCCAACACCAGACTTATTTCTACGTTGTATAATTGGCCAGGTGGGAAAGAAAAAGCCTGAATATGTCCCTTGCCTGGGGAATATGGACATAATGCGACTTGATTTGGCAGACAATTTGTGATCATCAGACTTGCTCTTATTTTTCAGTTATTTATTTATTCATTGGTCTCCTCGGTTTATTGTTTGGATGCCATTAAGGAGGCTTGGGCCATAGTCGCAATGTGACTTCGACGTGCTATAGTCAGACTGATGAGCAGAGCTTTATTTTAGATACATAGTTAGTTTTATGGATGGAGTTTATCATTTTCAGTGGATGAGCAATACGAAACATGCCATGGTTAAAGTAACAGTATTCCACCATGAGTGTTTATTGAAGGTTTATTGCAGTGCTGCATGCCTAATTTATAGTCTGCTGATGTTTTTTCTTTATGTTTTGTGTTCTTATCACCTAATCCAGTGTGCTATATTTGACTAATAGAACAAAATGCATGTCTTTTTGGTTGAACTCTGGTTTGTCAACACATTTTTCCCCCTCTTATTATATTTGTCCGAAACTCCAGCTCTCAACAAGGATGAAAACCCTTCAGGCGTCCCTACAGACACAATTGGCCGTATCTGCAAGTGGGAAGCCGGATGTGGGTATGTGTCCTGGTCGCTGCACTAGCAGGGAGGGGGGACTGGGGGCTATTGCCCCCAGGAGGCGTGATCCTCCCACGCGCTACATCCCCCTGGTGAAACTCCTCACTGTCTGGTGAAAAGAAGCGGCTGGCGACTCCACACGTATCGGAGGAGACATGTGGTAGGTAGTCCTCAGCCCTCCCTGGATCGGCAGAGGGGGTGGAGCAGCAACCAGGACGGCTCGGAAGAGTGAGGTAATAGGACCCTAAGCCATGTGCCCTGCTAACAATTTTGAGGATCTTTCTGGCAAATTCCATTTCACCTCAGGAATTTTGCCCCCTTGCCATCATTTACCTGAACTCCCTATTTGTTTTCCTCCCCCAAAAGCAAACTCAATGTCACGGCAGCTTTGTCACAGGGATAATGGGGGAACAATAGGATGTGCAGCGATAGCTTTGAAAGATGCCAGTTCTCCCAGAGACTGAAAGCGGAAAGAGAATGAGGAAGGGATGTAGACCGCTTGGAGAGATATAATAGGCCCTAATCCAACTTTGTAAATGAGAGCACTCCCCGTTTTGCTGAGAGTCTGTACCGTCAAAATCACAGAAAGTTGAATCAGTCCATTATATTATATGATATGATATGATATTATATTAGATCATATCATATATCATATCACATCATATCATATCATATCCTGTGATGGCCTGGCAGCCTGTCCAGGGTGTCTCCGATCAGATCAGATCAGATAAAATCAGATTAGATTAGATTAGATCAGATTAGATTAGATTACATTGTTTTATTAGCCATATGACGAATGCCGGTGGAATTTGTTTTTGGTACACATTAAATTAGTCTATAACTATTGCTATTCCAAATCATGGCAAACCTCAGCCACCAAACCATTACTCCCAAGAAGTAATCATAATGACACAGTGCTGCTTTTGTGTGTTTGAATGTGCATGTATATATAATAATAATCATTATCATCATCACCATCATTACATTTATATAGCACTTTTCTAGGGTTAGGGTGATACTCAGCAGCCATTTTGTGCCAGAACGCTCACCACACATCAGCATGAGGTGGAGACGGAGGAATCACTGAGCCAATTACATAGGGGGATGAATAGGTGGCCAGATGGAAAGAGCCAGGTTGGGATTTTTGCCAGGGCACCGGGGAACCCCCTACTCGTCGCGATAAGTGCCATGGGATATTTAATGGCCACAGTGAGTCAGGACCTCGGTTTAACGTCTCATCCGAAGGACGGCATCTCCTACAGCACAGTGTCCCCATCACTGCACTGGGGCATTGGGATTTGATATTTGTTGTTTTTAATAGGACCAGAGGGAAGACTGCCTTCTACTAGCCCACCAACACCCCTTTCGGCAGCAACTCAAGTTTTCCCGTGAGGTCTCCCATCCAAATACTAGCCTAGCCCATACTGTTTAGCTTCTGTCATTTGGCAGAACCAGGATACACGTTTGTATGGCTGCCGACTATATTTTATATATATATATGTGTGTGTGTGTGTGTGTGTGTGTATGTATATATGTATGTATATATACATATATATATATATGTATATGTGTGTGTGTGTGTGTGTGTGTGTGTGTGTGAGAGAGAGAGAGAGAGAGAGCGAGAGAGAGAGAGGGAGGGAAGGTGGGAGGGAGGTGGTGAATGTGTGTGTATTTGTATGGCATCTTGCTCTTGCAGAGCATGTTATGTTTGCTACTCACAGTGGTAGATAGTATTGTTTGGTCAGGTCAGGGATTAGTACATGCTCGTTCATGTCATGATTTATACTGTAACACCACTTCCCATCTGGCAAGCTGTCACATTCGTCTCTGGTGTGTCCCTTTAGGTCACCTGAAAAACAAAAGGCAGGGTGGGAATAGCCATCAGAGTTAGCCACAGCACATTCCAGGTGTTGCTTATTTAATCATTTGTAATTGTCCTGGTCATGTTGAGGTCTGCGAGCTCTGTGGAGGTTCCTTGAAGAAATCCCCGTTTACAAAGCCATCTTTGCCGTGCTAACCACATTTGTGACATCTTGACTTTTAAAGACCCTTTTCGGAGGAAGCGTCTGAAATCCTTACAACTTCAAGGGCTTAAAGGCAGAAAAGCCTTTGCTGAAACGGAGCGGGGAGGCTTCATTTTGTGTGTATTGTTTTTATTTATTCAGAGGGTTTGAAGGCTGAAATGGAGACAGAATTGAGAGGACACAAGAGGGCAATTTTCTGGCTTCATAAGGTCGAAAGACAACAAGAGTACACCTTGTACCTACTCCACTCTGTGAACACAAGAAGAATAACATTTTGAGTGAAAAATTAACTTGTGTGTTGTGATCGCATCACAAATCCATCCATCCATCATCCAAGCCGCTTATCCCAACCAGGGTCACAGGGTGCTGGAGCCTATCCCAGCAGCAGTCATTGGGCGGCAGGCGGGGAGACACCCTGTACAGGCCGCCAGTCTATCACCGGGCCGACCTACAGACACACACACACACACACACACACGCACACACACACACACACACACACACACACACACACACACACACACACACACACATGGTATGGCTGAGTCACCTAACCCACATGTCTTTGGACTGTGGGAGGAAACCGGATCACCCAGAGGAAACCCACGCAGACACAGGGAGAAAGAACATGCAAACTCCACACAGAGGACGACCTGGGATGACCCCCAAGGTTGGACTACCCCGGGGCTCAAACCCAGGACCTTCTTGCTGTGAGGTGACCACGCCAACCACTGCGCCACTGTGCTACCCTATTCTCCATTTATTTATGGTGGAATTCAAGTTATCCTCCGCGGCATTCTCCATCTCCATCAACTTGGTGTACCAAAACTCATCTTTCGCTCAGCTTCTCCTCCCACCTCTTTTCTCTCTCTTTCAGCTCATTCACTTGTTCTTGGAGCTTATTCTTCTCCAGCTGTTGCCTGTCCACCAGATCTATCAGGGAAGTCCCCAGGACTTCATTTGCCGCCATCACATCACAAATCACACTGGGATTTATCTTGCACCTGAAGTTGACCAAAATTGAACCAGGATGCAAAACTTGAAACATGCAAAGTGCATTTGGAAAGCAGGAGTGTGGCATGCATACAACGATAGTTTGGTTCTTCTGAAATAATAATAAGAGCCCCGCTGGTCTCAGGCCTTCGACAATAACTTCTAGTATACTATATAAGTTCAGATCAAGCATGGTTTAGGGAATTGTAAATATAAAGCCATTATGGCCAGAGAGGGATCCCTTAACATGTGCTCAATTCTATTATTTGTTTTTCCAGATTGTTTAAGAGGTTTAAACCCCTACCATGTGAAGCCTATGAAACAAGGCATCGTGTCCAGGGTCCCTCAACCATCTCAGTGGCTGCAGAGCTAAAACACACTCTCAGATTCATGTTCAATCACCCACATGGAATAGCTATACTATTTGACCTATGTTGACAAACCATTACATTTTCTCTTTTATTGGAAAGGAACAATCTGACAACAAATTGTATGGAAGAGCAAGACGCCATGTCACAATAACAGATAATGTACCAGTGCTTTAGGTGCTCTGGTTTCAGATAATAATACAGCAGGAACCCAACTACCTGCAATCATCAAATCAATACAGATCAGTATCCTGCAACCATGTCAGCGCATGTGTCCCCCCAGAACCTACTGTTGACAGCCCTAAATACAAATGAAAGGGATAAAGACAAAAAGAATGCATATATTTTACTGTAGAGACCAGAAAAGGTTTCATATTACTTATTTTGGTCAAAGCAGATTGTTCTTGCTGCAGGCTGTACCGACTGAAGTGAATAAACAAGAGATAATTCCAATTCTCTCGGCAATTAGTGTTTTGTTTGTATTATGAGCCATCTCTGAGCTTAACCAAGGCTCTTCCCAAGGTCTACCCCTTCCTTAGTCGCAATTACCAAGGCGCAAACAAAGACGTAGCAGGCACCTCGGGGAAACTTCTAAAACATCTATGATTTACTGAGGAACATTAGCAACTGCTAGCAATGATTTCTAAATAATCATTCCATTATTCTACCTCATTATATGATTTTCTCTCTTTTAGTGATATAATTTTCTAAAATAATGACATTCTTGTTTAATGTATTCCTTCAGTGGTGTTAGAAATATGTGTAGTATATAAATATGGCAGCCTGTTGTGAATGTCACTCATCTGCGGTTGAAATTGGACAGCACATGCCGGTTATTCAGAGTACAGTGGGGAAACTGCAGGATATCTCCTCCCTAACCCTGACACTATCCCTGACCCTAACCTTAACCCTACTCTAACTCTAACTCTAACCCTGACCCTAACCTTAACCCTAACCCTGCTCTAACCCTGACCCTAACCCTGCTCTAACCCTAACCTTAAGCCTAACCCTGACTCTAACCTTCACCCTAGCCTTAACCCTAACCCTAAACCTGACCTTAACCCTAACATTAATCCTAACCTTAACCCCAACCCTAACCTTAAACCATAACCCTAACCTTAACCATAACCATAACCCAGACCCTAACCTTAACCATAACCCTAACCTTAACCATAACCCAGACCCTAACCTTAACCATAACCCTAACCTGAAGGAGCAAAAAGCTTTGGAATGTGAATGTACTGAATGTAATCCAGGATAACAGGCGTTGATGCAGAGGTTCATTATGTCCATTAAGAATGCACCCTTTGTTGCACAAATATGAGTTGGCCTGGTTAGCTACTGTAAACATATACGTAGCTTGGCAAAGGCCACATCTCTGCTGGATTTCAGTTCTCTCTCCACAGGGATTATTATTTGAAATAAAGAACAAAAATACGATGACTATCAAGGCAAGATGGTTTGGATTTAGATTTCTTTAATAGAAAATTATAGTGATACTGAGACACAAAATTAATGGCAAGCAAAATTAGATGAAGTGTATTACTGTTAAATTGTTAAAATGTTAAAATGTCTTGTCCATCACATATGCAACTGTGCTCTTTGAAATCGTTAGAGTAGTTGTGCCAACGCAATTCTAGTGAGATCTGCACAATACCGTCCCTAAATCCCATTGAGAAGCTTTTTGGCTATGTGGGGTGTTGCTAAACCGGAGCGATTTCTCTGTTTCCTCGGTTGTAACAGCAGCTTTTGCCAAATACACCTCTGCTTTGATTCTGGCAACACAATACGGTTAATGAGATTCCAGGGCCTCTAAGCGGCGCTTTCCATCTCTCCCTTCCCACCTACAGATGCCATCGGGGGTTGTTGTGGGCTCGTCATTGTTCGAGCGCAAACAAGCATAAAGCTGGTAAAGTTCAGCTAGAATTCAGACTGTAAGAATTTTATGCTCCATAACTGAGACATTATTTCTGTTTCATGTGTTATGTAAGTCACTGACAGGTTGTCACTCTCACTTCTCTTTGTGTGTGTGGGTATGCTGTATGTATCTGCACAGGCCCAAAATCAACATTTAAGGAAGTCCTTTTTTCTGAAATGGTCTAAGATTGAAAACAACTCATGGGTGAAATACAACCGCTGAGACCCTCTGAACGGAACTGGCACATTAGGGGACGGGGTTTATCAGGGTGCATCTGTGAGGAGCGCTCCCATATATACCAATACAGGTAGGTGTCTGCTGCCGGATGTTATTGTGGAAGACAGTTGGTTTCTTGGGGGAGAAATCAGCAGCAGGATATGGTTCCCATAGAAACACGGGTTCTTATCCAGGCAAGTCAAGTCAAGTCAAGTCAATTTTATTTGTATAGCCCAATATCACAAATTACAAATTTGCCTCAGTGGGCTTGACAGCAACACAACATCCTGTCCTTAGACCCTCTCATCGGCTAAGGAACAAATCCCTAAAAAAAAACCTTTAACAGGGAGAAAGAAATAGGTAGAAACCTATTGACAATGCAAGTGTTGACAATGCAACTGGACATCCCTGTCCTATCCCATTTCTCCTTCTCAAACATCGCTGAGATGTAAGAAAGGCCTCCACATCATGTTTTACGGTTTGTTTCACATTCTTTATGGAATACTTTGCCTGTTAAAACCCCATTTAATGATTAGTTGTCATCAGCTGAAATTTAGAGAAAGACATTTCACAAAAAAAAAAAATCTGTCATTTTCACCCTTGCACTACATGATGAATAAGAGGGCAAAGCTATTAGTTACAACAGTTTATACCGACTTTGTCGAGTCTTTCACAAGTGCCTTTTCAGACCCCATACTCATCTTTAACAATATTATTACCTGAATAAAATTCATCAAAGACCCGGTTTACTGTCCTTTTTAATTAGATCCAATCTCTCTCTGCAAACACAACTGTCATAATAATATGACAGGTTGCTGGGTATCCCATGACACCGTCTATCCCGGGGGGATTTGCACATGACACCTTGGCTACAAATGAGGTGTCTCAAAGACTTGAAGGATGGGAAAATGCGGCGCACGTCCCCTCACCCTGCTGTTGGTAAAGTTCTGATACGAGGACTCGACGGCTGGGCCAGGCTTGTCCCTTTGAATCCAAATTGCAGATGTCTTCAAAGGACCGTTACTTTGCTTCTCCCTAAAGTCACCTTATGATGTTGAGCCTGATCTAAAAGCAGCCTTCACACAGACAATATGTGTGTGAAGGCATCACAGGGCCGGCCTTATGCAAGAGCAGAGCTCTGCACAATAGAAGAGCATGCGGTGCGGGGCTTTCTCCGCCAGCTCAGATAGCAACCTTTCCATGAAAGACATCGACGCTGAATGAAATGTAAACATTTACGTGTCAATATGATGTCGTCCACATTTCCTGTAATAGTTTGTTTGCAGTCACATGATTCTGATGACGCGCGAGATTCAGATGGAGGGCAGGACATGAAAAGCAGAATGGGCAAGATGGCGCTAGTTTAGCCCGAACTGTGCCAGTTTAGACGATATTATGAGAGAAAGGTAGAAACAGAAAGTAAGATATGTTGGACATGATCCTTATGTTATGAAGAGTGGTTTTTTTGACGAAGTGGTCACTGCACACATACGCGTTATCTGACTCCGCTCCTCCCGACCGCAGACGACGGTTCGCAAGCCATTTTTCGGTCAATTTCTTGCACCCCCCCCTCATGAACAACAACTTTTGGTACTCAATAAAAACTCCTTGTGGTCTCTCAGTTAATGATGCCAAACATAGGCATTTTGAAAGTTTGTCATAGTGCTTCCTATGTAGAAAATCACTTCCTGCCCTCCATCTGTAGTTCGTGACGTCATATGCAAACAACCCCTGCCAACAGTGCGCCCCTGCTGGTAGAAGTGTGCCATTGACGTGAAGTCCCAAATGTTACAATGTTACAATTCCATTTAGAAGACACTTCTATTCAAAGCGACGTTCATCTGAGAGTTAATACAACACAAGCAAGGGTCTAGTCAGGGGGCAACAATGCAAGTAATACCCTGTTTACACTTGGTTTTAAAATGTGTTTTGGGCGATCGGATCACAAGTGGACAGTGAGACACATCGCCGTTTACACCTGTGTCTATCATGCGACTCCAAATGCGTCCTGCTGACCACTTGTGATCAGATTTCATTACTCTGAGGAAGAAGAAGATTTTCTGTTATGTCCTTGTTGGGGACGCATCAGCATGCATTAGTGTTTATACTACAAAAGACAGGTGGTCAAACGCGTCCCAGACCACCTCGGCAAGTTGCTTGAGTAACCGGTTCACAAAACGTTTTGGTGGTCATTTACAATTGTATGTAATGCTGTCCACTTGTGAGCCGATCGCAAAAAACACATTTTAAAACCAAGTGTAAACGGGGTCTAAGTGTAAAAAAAAAATAAAAAACTCGGTTCAA
>NC_079226.1:12842459-12857459 GCF_029633865.1 Lampris incognitus
TTGGGAAACTCAGTGATGAATTACAGTGCTTATTCCCCACAGCCAAAACCGTGTTTACCGGGCCCGTGCCTTTCACATAGCGTTACCGTCACACTTAAGGTGGACTGCTCATGATGAACAGTAAGGTGGACTGCTGTGAGACGGCAATATGAACGCAATGTGCAAACACTTCAATAACATTTAAATCGCTGAACAACAGCATGTGTTGCATCAGTCTGTTTGGATTGCAATCAGCGGCGAGCCGGAGACCCCTCACCGTTCGTCTCAAACGAAGCCCCCCGCCACACGTGGCGCTGCCTGAGGCAGGGCCTGTCCGCGGGCGTCGTACATTATGAATTCCTTTACAGTTCCTGAGCACGAAAATAAACAACGTCAAAACAAAAACGACACCGTCAAGGCATGTGCATCGGGGGAGCCTCTTTACAAACTCCCATGATGCCGTCTGCCGAAGTGCCTTTGCAGGCACTCGAGCCAAGCAGACAGCCACGTCCAACAGGTACATAATTGAGGAGAAACAATTAGCCGTTTGACGTAATTACGGTTTCTCCTCGACGGTAATTATGCTGTCTTTGTCGAGCTCTGTGTGTGAAATACACATTTTTTTCCCCCATACTTGCCTAAATTAGATGTTTTTACCAGGGATAAAAAAGCTTCTCAAGGCAACACAGCAAGGGAGCCACTTGACAGTACTAGCTAATGCAAAGACGACGCATTACGTTAGACATTAGTTTAAATTGGGATAAACTTGTGCAAACTGGGCTAAATAGCTCACAAACATGCACATGTGCACCCATGCAAACCATACACAAATGCACTGGCACATTGACAACGCCTGACAAAATGGGCTACTCTAAAACAGTCAGCGTGCCGTGAGTTGGCAAGCTGTGATAAGACTACTTTCCTCTTTTTTCTATTTCGGTAAACCAATTTTGATGTCATGTCTCACCATGTTTGCAGAACGATGCAAAGCAAACGCTGATGGAAATAACAGCACGCCATAGAAGAGCACGGGGAAACTCCCATGAGGGAAGGAGGTTATAAACAACAGCGTTTCTATATTTGGAGGTGGGGTGGTGTGAACTCCGCCGAGGAAGCCAACTGAGAAGTTGCTGCACATCTGCATGAACCGGGGCTTTTGTTGTTCCATGTCATCATTTAATTAGACAGAGGAAAATGTATTCATCAATCAGAAGTTCCTTTGATCAATAAAACATGAAACGCCTCATCAGCAGTCATCCACGCCATTCATAAGCACACACTCTGAATACAGAGCAGCGTATTTTATATTTTACCAGTAGGTCAGGAAAACTGCTTCGACGCAGCTGACGGTCTGTTTTTTATGACTACCTTCTCTACAGATCGGCTGATTTAGATGGCATTTTTACCAGAGTCCGAAACAAAACAAAAAAACAAGCCTAATATCGACGACGTTATCACTTGTAGTTATAAGTAACAATAGTTTTTCTTACCTGAAAATGATTGGTAATCAAGTGTAGCTCAACAACATCTCTAAATAACACCTTGTCACATGAAACGTTTGCATGTTCAGCACTACAGCTACTGCTAGATTGCAACTGAGAAAACTTGGGGAAACGTGTTGATATATATACAGTGAACAGTTTACATATGTTTGATTGGAACTACTACGTTTGAGGTGTCAGGTTATACAAAAAATGCACACATGCCAGCCAATCAGAAACACGTGTGTTCCCCAGCCATGCTATATTAGTATACAACAGTTGTTAGTGATCAAGTGATCTGATTGATGTGCTTGATTTGATTTGATTTAATTGATTGATTGCTTTGAGTGTCTAGAAAAGCGCAATATAAATGCAATTAATTATTATTATTATCATTATTATTGTTGTTATTATTATCATTATTATTATTATTATTGGCCGAGAGCTGTGTGTTATTTGAAAAAAAAAATCATGGCAGCTGCATTATTTCACTTGTGTTATCTCGCTTTTAACAACAGATTTCATGAACAGCTGTCTCCATATGCTTCAAAACATCCACTAAATATCCAGAACCTGAGTCAAACCATGCGCACAGGGAGACGCCACCGGTGAAGCAAGCAAGCCAATCTGGCGCTAACGCTAATGTGTGTCCTGCAGCACACACCTTCTCTAACTGCACAACGCACAGCAGTGTGCAGATTAATTTATGCCATCCAGAACTATTCCATACCAAGTGAAGCCAAGACAGATTTATTTGCATAGCCTTAAATCATAGTTTACGCCCACAGGGCTTTACAATTACATTCGGAAAAATGTGCAACGATCCCTGCAGATGGGGGGGGGGGGCAGCAAGCTAGTAGCTAGCAATGTTTACTACCTAAAAAACAGCAAGCTAGCTAGCAGTTTTTATAAATACTATTTAATTTTATTGCAAATTATTAATTGTATTAATGTTGTTACTTATAGTGTCACAAAGTGTTAATTTATAAGTGTAGCTGGCTAAGACAGTAGCTTGTTTGCACCGAATTGCTTAGAATGTAACGTAGCTACTTTGTTGCACGGCAACAAGCCGGGATGTTATTTGCGATGACACGCAACTTCTCTCGTGTTTTATTGCTTCAGTAGCAAACAGTCTGTGTGAGTAACCCTACTCTTCTTGTACCGTGTATATCAACCAATATATGTCGGTGTTTCAGCGGCATTCTGCTATTTTTTCAGTTGGGAGTTAAATTCCCTGGGCACACTGCACGAGGAAAAACCAAAACCAAAGGAATTCTGACTCAAACGTAAAGAAGCTCCGGTAATCTACATGGTCACCTGTTATCGTGAGCTACTACGTACACTGCTATTAGAATTGTTAAGCCTCGGCAATGATTTGGGATAATACTGTGCATTGCATTTATATTTCCTAATAGAATTATCTTTATGTATAATTAACTCAGTTGGGACTCTAAAGGAAATTAAACGAAAACAACATAACTTAAGTTATTCTCATTTGTATTGTTAGTACAATAAAAGAGTCTCACAAAGCTATTTTGCTGGTTATTTCCCAAGACAGTATACAGTATGAGCGTAACCGGTTACTTATTAATTAGCATATTAAACATGCTCTGCTCTGCTACTATTACAATGAGCATGTCCAAATACAATAGGTAAAGAATATAATTCAATTATATATATTTTTTTTTTGTGTGTTGCTAATGGGAAATTATAGAGCAAACATGGAGCCAGAAACTTTCAAGGCTGCAGAATCCCCACACTGTTTGGGACTTTAGCTAACAAAACACACATGGTTTAAAACAAATCTGTATGAAAAATGTATTGATTGAATTCATATCAGTAAATGTGTAAAGGATATGAATAGGGCAATGGAGTTTACTTTTTCAGTATCAGATCATAATTGGCCTTCGCCTCCTAAATTGAGCCGGACGAGTTGCAGGTATACTATGAGGAGTTGATAACAGCAGTGTTTCATTTGAAACGTCTTGAGTTCTTGTATCGGAGATCTTGCAGATCCAATTATACATTATTTTTGAAAACTTTGGTAGGATTTTGCCACCCCAGGCCAGAAATGACTTGTACTGTAAGCCAAAACGCAATTAAGAGATGTGATGATATTCAACTCAGATGTCAGAGAAGGCATGTCACTGTACCGGCTGTCCAAATCCCTGATGATGACATAATAAATCTAAGTGATTGTCTTCGTGACATTTATTCCCCAACGGCACTTGAATTAAATTTACTACACTTAATTACTCTAAGAATACACACCTCACATCATTATAAACGTTATAAACATTATAAACAATAGACCCCATGATGGCCACAAAACCATATACACATGTCCTACATGCTGTCCAAGGTGTGCAGAAACACACAAAACCTATGAAAAACATACTGTAGCAGATGTGAATGGAAATCTACTACTACTTTCGGCTGTTGGCGTTAAGGGGCGCCACAGCGAATCATCCGTTTCCATCTCTTCCTGTCCTCTGCATCTTCCTCTGTCACACCAACCACCTGCATGTCCTCCCTCACCACATCCATAAACCTCCTCTTTGGCCTTCCTCTTCTCCTCTTGCCTGGCAGCTCCATATTCAGCATCCTTCTCTCAATATACCCAGCATCTCTCCTCCACACATGTCCAAGCCACCTCAATCTTGCCTCTCTTGCTTTGTCTCCAAACCGTCCAACCTGAGCGGTCCCTCTAATATACTCGTTCCTAATCCTGTCCTTCTTCGTCGCTCCCAATGAAAATCTTAGCATGATGTGAACTTAAATAAATATTCATAAAGTATATCATGAACTCACATATAACTGCATGTTTGGTTATTTGTTGTGCCATTCTGTTGCTCTAATCATTCATCAGTTTGCAGATAGGGCTATAACTGATCTCCACATAGACGTCCACCAGCAGGCTGAATAACATCCATCCATCCATCCATTATCTTAACCGCTTATCCTTCCCTCAGGGTCACGGGGATGCTGGAGCCTATTCCAGCAGTCATTGGGCGGCAAGCGGGGAGACACCCTGAACAGACCGCCAGGTCATCACAGGGCCCCTCCCACCCCACCCCCACCCATTAATTCCTAGGGACAATTTAGTACGGCCGATTCACCTGACCTACATGTCCTTGGACTATGGGAGGAAACCCACGCAGACATGGGGTGAACATGCAAACTCCACACAGAGGATGACCCGGGATGACCCACTAAGGTTGGACTACGCCGGGGCTCGAACCCAGGACCTTCTTGCTGTGAGGCGACCGCGCTAACCACTGCGCCACCGTGCCGCCCAGGCTGAATAACAGTTGTTTTTCATTTTACACAGTAAACAAATTAGTCATTGTGGGAATAAAAATCTTACCTAACTGATTTTTAACCTACTTTTGTCTCCTTTGTCAACACAATAGCAACAAAATGAGTAGTAATGAGCTACACATTGTCAAGGAGGTTAAGTGATGTTAGCATTATTAAGAATAATTAAGCAATATGCAGTTTATTACCTCTTTAATAAAAGGCCAAACAGTAATGATTTACTCACATTGACTCTCCGAAACATTGCGGATGTTTAAATGATGCTGTGAAACTGTTACTTAGCACCATTTCTCTATTACAAGCCAAATCAGCCCTGTTGGGAACCTGCACTGTTCCACACTAAAGGCGGACGAGCTAACTGCCTCAAAAAAACAAAGTTTGATGCTAATCATCATGTTTATATATCTGCTGTGAAATTAACACCAGAATTGTTTCCCTCCTCTCCTTTCTTCCCATCTCATCTCATCTAAGCTACCTGCTAGCCCATGCAGACCGGCAGTTCCGATAACACTGAGGGCAGTCTGGCGGCGGCCTCGCCTAGTGTTGACAGTGTTTTTGGTGTCATCGTGTGGACTGTGGGGAGGTGAGTTGAAGGTGCCTGGCTGGGAGGGCTAGCACTGGATCGGCTGGGGGAGCCTGGTCTGCTGTGACCAGTGGGCCCAGGGACCACGGCCCTGCCCAGAGCTGCGCCCGAAGAGGAAACACCGAGGGCGGTCTGACAGGACGCGGAAGCGGGGCAGGCTAAGCTAACGGCTAGCTCATGCAGACCGGCAGTTCCCGACAGTCATCCTGGCGTTCGTTCTCTCGGACAGTGTTTTTTTTTTTTTTTTTTTTTTTGGAGTTTGGATATATATGTGCTCTTGTAGTTTTTAGATATGTGTTTCTGTCTTTGTTTTGCACTGTTGTGGGCTGGGGGAAACAGTATGTTGTTTCATTTTATGTATGCAAGTACATGAAATGACATGAAATGACACAAATAAAGTGTTCTTGATTCTTGATCCCTGATCTCCTCTCATCTTATCTCATCTCAACTCGTCTTATCTCATCTCATCTCATCTCTTCTTGTCCTTTCCTCTCATCTTCTCGCCCCTCTTTTCTCCCTCTCCCACCCCTCTCAAATTACTCGATAAATAACTTGTACTGAAGTTGCATTGGCATAAACCTAACTTGGGTCAGCAGGTGGGTGTGTGAATTGGTATTTCTGTCAAGCTACAACATGGAGACGTTTGAGTCATCATTAGCAAACCAGTAGTGACACTGATATTGTGAACATTTGTATCTACTAGTTTTAGTTAAACCCACTCCTTCTTTTCAGTGTTCAGGCACTCCAAGTTTAAATCACTGCTGTTGTAACACAACTTTTAATATTTCTCATTGCATGTCTGCCTGCACGTCTACAAACCGCAGGCACCAAATGCTTCAGTGCCACAACTTTAATGATGCAAGCATGTGAAACAAAACCCCCTTTAACCTAAGTTTTGACCATATATATATACATATATATATATGAGACAGATGATCAGAATGCATTAAGTAAGAATCCACAAGAAAGTGAATCAAATGTACAGGAAAACTGGATGAAAGAAGGGTTTGGCGCAGTTTTACTCCTTAACCCCCACTGTGAATCTACGAGGGTGACAGTTTGGGGACAAATTCATAAACAGACTGCAGCAAGATGAGCTATTCAGAGATATCTGCATCTGTTACCAGTCCAATGACTGAGAAAACACACCTGCTGACAAGAGCTAAATTTGATATTTGTCACATACAAGATTAATGTCTGTTACAATTTTCCTTTTCTGGATACAATTTATTCATTTATTTTTAGATCTTCAGAAGAATTGGTTTAAAATATGTCTCCCTTGTGTGAGCAATGTGTCTCTACTTCACTTTTTCCCTTATAATTTGGGAAAAAAATAAAGGTCTTGTAAGCAAATTTGTTCATACACACCCATGTAATTTTTTAGCCCTTAAGTTTGTCTGACAGGTATAGCAAAGCATGATGGTTATTTGTAATTCCTTCCTCCTAACATCTATTGTCTACTTCTTGCAACAAGCAATCACACGGGCCTGCAGAGACATCAGTGTTAGCCAATCGGTGTCTAAATTCAGGGGTTACCCAGGTTCTACACTGGTCTCTGAGGCAAACTTCAGGGCTAAAAAATTCCATGGGTACGAACAAATTTGCCCATAGTAACGACTGATACACAAGGCCACAGGTATCCAGTCTCCTACCAGTCTGTATATTGCAGCGAATTCGGGGGGCAGTCTGGGGCACCGCCACAGCCGGGACGTGAACCTGTGTCTCCTACTCCGCAAGCGACAACGTTAACCAGTCGACTAAAGGGTCCGACCCGTTAGTCAAGAACCAACGTGTCTACTTATCCATGCATGTTACACTATTATTGTGTGTACAATAGTGTATTTATATAGTATTCCAACTCTATGTTTGACCTCTGGCTCAACAATACTTCTAAATAGTCATAGATAAGGGGATGTACAGGTGGAACACACAGAAACCGCTGTTGTAAAACTGCTATTGTAAGTGTACTATTTGCAGCAGTCAAGCCCTAATTAACATTTTATGCCTTAACAGGTAGGAGCTGCATCAAACTTGTTTCATCAATCGAAAGATCTTTACCCTTTGAGCAAAATGCACATATCAATACCATGTAGAATCACTAGGTGACATTCATACCGCACAGTACTACTTATTACATTATCCTTATTCAGTTTTGTTGTATTATGGGATGACTGAAAGCTCCAAAATCTTCATTTGGTGAAGCAATTCCTCCACTTAACTAATGGAAGAAAAGCATCAGCACATATTCATGGATTCAGCTCCGCCCCAACTTTGGGAATTGGTGTATTTACTAAATCTATTATTGTTTTCCTCTACCAAAAGCCCAAAGCAGTATTATGTATCCAGGTCAGGGTTTCATGTCTTCAAAACAAAACATGATAAAAATACTTTGTCTGGGCTGAGTGATTCTTACTAAATGACTGATGTGTTTACATTGCCGATCCTGATGATCTGGAGATGATGGTGTCTTCAGCTAGATTTGTCATGAATATATCCATAAAGAATCATAAGTCTTGTTGTTTGGCTGCTCTTATCAGTCGAGACAAACAGTCCATCTTAATGTTTGAAGGAGAAGCAATTGCATTTGTCAACATAAAGTATGACTTTGAGTTCACAGATGGAAGTCATATGCATAATTTTTATCTGCATCATTTTCTATGTCCTGTGCATGAAATCCATACTGAAACCTGCTTCTACCCAAAATTAGGCGATTCTTCATTTATATTCCGTATGGCAGTAGTTATGGTCACTATCAGGACTTTAGCCGCTAGGGAAGCCTGTCAGCTTGAATGAACTGAAAGACAAAGCCTCTCTAGAGAATCCTTTCACTCGGGTGATGCCATGCAGCAAGTTCTTCACCAACAAGACCAGACCCCTATCTTTTACTGTGGGGAGTCGTCTCTATTTCAAGCTCTGAGACACATATTTATGTTTGCATTTCATATTTGGGAACACTGGCAAATTGTACACAACACGGAGTGTCAAACTTTGTTCCGGACGAAAAAGTATTTTTTCAACTTAACTGATTCCTGTAAACACCGCCTCAGGGATCATCGAAATTACTACATTTAATTCCAGTCTGGTTTACAGCAGTCCATCACACTTGTCATAAATAATCTCGTCATGCATGCGTTTAACCAGAGCGTACGATCTGTCGAAAATAACATCACAGCTTTATTAATCTGAACGTAGCGGATTTTCTTCATGATATGCCAGCAAAGGTGCTTTGATTGGCCAGTTTTGCTGAAAACACAGCTTTGCATGGTCTCGCATGCAAAGCTGTGCCGCCATCTTTAGCGTTTCCGAATGTCTGATAGACTCATAGAGAGCACTGCCTCCATTGTAATTCAAATTTTCTCTCCTCAATGATATTGAGCAAGTTACGAGACTGTCAAGAAAATCCACTACAAGCATGATGAGAAGATGAAAAAAATCTAATATCGAGCCACTGCACATGGTATGTTCCACCATGAAGCACTATATATTACTATGGTCCCATCCTTTGCAATGAAAAAAAAAATCATATCCCCATTCATCTTGTTTTTAACAGACCGTGCTTGTCCTTCACAGTGCCTTGGGATTCTCACCCCCTCAAATATTTATCGTTATTTTCAGCTGGCGATGTAATTTGGTGGAATATTCTGTGAGGAGACTTGGCATCAGTCCTGGAGGGAATGTTAGGGCCCCGACCTCATCCCCAACTATCATTAGCTCCATGTGAACTACTCACATCCCACATCCAGCAGGAAGAACAGCAGAATTGCCTTCACAATGAAAAACAGGGGGACAGGCCCAAGAAAGGAATCAAACAGGGAGAAAGGGGGGAACAGGGTGAAAGAAAGAAAGAAAAAAAAAATGTTTCAGTTCTTGGAATTCCACAAAGGCAGACTTTTTATTTCATACTCCATTTCTTCATTTGCTCAGACCGACCCAAAGGCCGCCAGAGGTCGACAAACCAATCAACTTTGCCGTGCAGTCATTAAAAACTGAACAACTTTTGCATGCCTGTCATTTTCAAATGCTTTTGTAGGGACAAATGTGAAATAGGGAATGAAAGATTAAACACGTTCCTGTCTGGATGGTTTTGCAGGAATGCTGCTCTCAAGGCTTATTTGAAAATAATAATGTGAATTCATGCGTACAGACATGAGATAACCAAAGGTCCAGGTTGGCGTGACACGCGTGACCTCATTTCTCTGCTACTGAAGTCATCCATATTGCCACGGCAGAGTAACCTCTGCATGGAGTGCTGCAGCATGCACCCTGCAGTCACTGTAGTTGCAGAACTCAATCAAGGTCACAAGTGGCTTTCTCATCTAATGCAATTAACCCAGTTTCACTGTGAAGCAGCAATCTTTGGGGAAGCAATTAAAATCCAAATACTTCCCAATGTATATGGACAGAGAAAGAGCCTTGGACAGCTCGGCTGCAAACATGACTGCTTGGGAGTGTTGATTAGCCCTTTTACTTTGGTACAAGAAAGTGGGAAAGACAGTGAGGAAGAAATTAGGAAGGGAGGAGAGCAGAGAGGACAGAAGGAAGGTATGAGGAATGATGATTAAGTTAAAGTGGGTCAGACACCTAATAGTAAATCAATGCCGTTGATGAACAATGACATACTTTCAGTCAGAAAAATATTCCCTATCTATTCCTGATTCTTTTCAGAGGGGTAACATTCCCCATGTTTAATCAATTTCAACGTGAGCTGGCAGATTTCATGCATGTTTGCCATCACCGGCTCTGCGAAATTATATCACGAACCCCTCTGCTTCAGAAAAGAAAAGATCACAAAATCCTCCCACTATCCGCTGATTTGCTTTCAAGTCAAGCCTTGTGGTTTTACCTCTGTTTGTTTGTTCTGTGAACTGACCTTGCCCTTCTCCTGTGGGGAACAAACAGGCCCGAGTCTTTCTCCTCCCTCAAATGAATGTTGCAAGGTGACTTCTCTTTGTGTGGTGAGGAGGTATCGCACGGCCTCATCCGCTCTCACTCTTTCACCTGCAGGATACCCCAAAAAACAAAAACAAAAAACAAGAGAGAAAAGAAGGGAGAGAATGAGAAGTGTCATATTGCATGCTCTACCTAACCCTTTCATTTAGGAAGGAAGAGGACCTTGATGCTGAAATAATGAAGCTTATTCTTTTTTCAGCTGGGGCAAGTTAACTGGACAGCAAAATACAAATAATGACATTTTGAAGAGCACTTTTCAAAACAATATAGACCATATTCATATGGTGGCCATATTGCTTTAACATAAAACTCTTGGTGGGAAAATGTACCCGGAAAACATGGTAAACAAGGTGGTGGTTGAGGTGAGTTTCCCCCCTCTAATGTGAAGCACTTTGGGTGTCTAGATAAAGCGCTACACCAATATAATACATGGGCGGGATCTCTTGTCAGAAGTGTTCGGCCCGTTGGCATCTATGGGTGCGTCATTCATTTGGACACTGATTATGGGTATTCTCCAGTTTTTTCGTCACTGTTTTTGTCAATGTGAAGTGCTTTGGATGTCTAGAAAAGCGTTATATAAATGTAATTATTATTATTATTATTTAAAAAACAAAACAACAAACTAGAACGTCTGCTGAAAATCTGAACAGTGTCTTATTGTTGTAAGACGTTGGATTATTACAATGCAAAATGACTGCTCTGCGATTATGGTCCATAACTAAAGGCTTTACAAGGTAACCACGCATTCTTTTTAGGGGGGGGGGTCGTGTCACCCCAATACAGAGAAAATATCAATCCAAATATACAGTACAAAAACATGCCAAATATGTCCTCCTTTTATGAACCCTGTCAATGAATCTGTCTCTTGCTATTTCCTATTCATTTTCAATTTATTTCCGTTTGCTAATGAAATGTAAGTGTGCCCCCCCCTTCCAATTGTACACTTGGTTGTACCCATCTAGCACACACAAATCGGTTGTCTGATTTATCATATTGCTGTTGCTATTAATGTTAGCTAAAAAGAAGAAGAAGAAGAAGAAGAAGATGAAGAAGAAGAAAAAAGAAGAAGAAGAAGAAGAAGCATCACCACCTTATGTCCTTCGCACAGATCGTGATCGTAATGTGACGGTTTTGTTTTGTTTTGTTTTTTGTCAGTCAGTGGAGGTGAACAAATGGAGGAAGCGACGTACATCGGCAGCGCAAATACGAGTTTTTTGTTTTTCTTTTCTTTTCAGAGAGTAAGTAACTGCATACCTAAGGCTAACGTTAGCTTAGCAGATAAGGCGGTAGCTAACGTTTCAGGTAACTGTAACTACTGTACATTGTACACTGTTCTTTATACACTTACTATACTATAGCTAGCTAAAAAGCACGATAACATTAAAGTAAATAAAACTAGTAATACATCCAGAATATTCACTGTATCAAATTAAAATGACCATCAAGGTCAGTCATTGTCCTTCTGGTAAAATCACGGTATCAATGCAGGCAGCACAGAGACTGGGAGAGGGAGAGTCCTGCTGAAAGCAGTGACCAGACAGGGAGGGACACGCTCTGGAGATACAGATGATCAGGTGAGACATGTGGATGCGAGACTCAACAGCTTGATAACATTAGTTTTAACCTAGGCCTACATGTCAGCAGCAAATAACAATAGTAAGAAAAACAGAATATTCAAATTAAACTGATCGTCAAGATCTGTCATTTTTCTTCTGTTAAAATAATGATATCGGGTCACAATGCACGTCCTCGAAGCCATGTTCTGAATGTGCAAATTTTCATATATAAATATCATAGAATTATGGCAAATGCACTTAAAAAAAATTCTGGACCCCCCTCAGTGTCAATACTATGGTTTCACCCTTGGTAAACCATAATGAGGTTAGCTATATACGGAAATCAGATCACAAACAAAAAGAACAAATGGGGACAACATAGAACAGTGAAATAGGCAGAAACACATTTTGCAAAGGGCAGTTTCAAAAAACATTTAGAAGCAAGGGAAACTTTTTCTTGTAATGCTGTAATATAACATGCTGCTTTTCAAACGTGTAATATATATTACTTTACATTTCTGAAATTAATGGGTGATTGATTACTCAACCAAATATTCTGCATGACAGCCTACGCGAACCAACTGTGCAATGAACTGAGAACTGAGAAAAGTGTCTCAATGATTGGGAACGCCTGTTCTTGAAAGGGTGGCTTTCACTTGATATACTGCAGAACTGTTTCTCTGCTCCAGTTGTTGCTGGATGTTCTTATGTGGAAAAAAAAAAAAGACACTGACGGACAATCCGTCCCCATTGACAGCCAGGGCCGGCCCATGTCATTCTGCTGCTCCAGGGAAAACACAGTGGAGCCGCCGTTAAAGAACAACTAAATCCTATTACACTTTTGTGAGTTTGCTGCCATCTAAAGGTGAAAAACCATCTATAAGTACTGGGTTGATGTTGGGACCAAGTGATGTAAGCATAGCAGGATAAACACAGCTGCAGATAATGAAATGAATTATGGTTCCATCTAATTTAGGCGTGGCAATGAGCAAGCATTGCAAACTCCCAAAGCGGTATAAATTGTAGTTGCTCTTCAAGTTTGGAAGCCATACATAATCCATTATCTGCAGATACACAAACACACACAGTAAATACTGTAGCGCTACTGTGGGAAACTCCCACTTTAAACACTTGTTAAGTAGGGTATAAGACACACACAGTTGCCAAGCATACATTAATAACGGCAAAAACTTTGCACCCATTATTGGTTCAAGGCAATGAATTTGACAAGTCAAGTCGAGTCAATTTTATTTGTATAGCCCACTATCACAAATTACCAATTTGCCTCAAGGGGCTTTACAGCAACACAACTTCCTGTCCTTAGACCCTCACATTGGATAAGGAACAACTCCCTAAAAAAAACCCTTTAACAGGGAGAAAAAATAGGAAGAAACCTGAGGGAGAGCAACAGAGGAGGACTCTCTCTCCCAAAGACGGACAACGTGCAATGGATGTTGTGTTTACACAATTTACAGACTACAACATTGAAAGAGGAGTAAGCCGTTATGTTTCTCTCATGCTTGTCCTTTTAAAATTCTCACCTTTTTTTTTTTTTTTACTCAAAACTGGACAGTTTCGGTCATTTCAACATAGAAAAATTCACGACGTTAAAGTGGCTATCAGCGGTTTTACTTTGGAACACTTTTAATAATATTTGTAAAACTATTTCTATATCCTGAGAGCTATTCGAACCAGACTCAGCTTTACTGGTCAGCTGTGCCTACACACACTAGGAATTTGAATCTGGTACTCAGCAACTTCTAGCACAGACAACAACAAACAAAAAAAACAAAAAAATGGAGCAACAACACGACATCGGAGGCAAGCATGGGGTGTAAATCAGGGGTGTAACATTAGGGGTGTAAATTACTAGTTTCATCATGATACGATTTATCGATTCTTTGGACAACGATACGATATTTGCTCATATCCCAGTCTGCCGCAATACGATTTTGATTCGATTAAATTCAGCCATCTGCGATCGATATGAGATGATGTCATATGCCCATTTAACAGAATCAGTTACATTTATATCAACTCAAAAAAAACAAAATATGATTCGATAATTTATTACTGAGCTCTTCCAGATATTTAAATGAAAAAACAATCTGTTCTTTTTAATAAAAAGAATAAAAATAGACCCCCTGTTATTCACTATAAAGTACCAGTGCAAAAGTTTTTAACCAGTTAACTTAGAGCCATTGATGACCTTTCAGTTGAATCTTGCACATCTATGCTTCATCACCTTGGGTTTACAAGGTTATATCCGTGTGCTCAGTGGTTTAGACATACTGAGCTTTACAATTTTCACATCTTAGGCATGTCTTAAGATGATGATACGGATCGATGTTTTCATGTTGCATCGAAGATATTGGATCGCTGATCATTGAATCGATACATCAGTCCAGATCTGGGGCTCATTACACCCCTAACAGCTAAAAAACATCTAGTCCCTGTATCCACCCTAGGCACTGTAAATGGACAGAGAACATTTCCTACCTGTCCCCTATCCGCCAATTAGGAGAGTTCTTTGCAAGCCAGCGTCTCCGTTGGTCCTTACTAGCTGTCAATCAGTGTGCAGGTTCACGACGCTCTTAGGCCGAAGTGAAGGGGCGGATTCTTTTGCAGTATGTTTTCAAAATATAGGTAGATCTTGCTAATTTCCACCCAGGATCGCTTACCGCCACATTAATTACGCACTTGAACTTGATTGATCGACAACTTTACTCTCAGAAAAATCTCTCATCTCACCCATCAGCACCATTCAATTCCAAACTGAAGTCAGCAACATGTATTGATAACAATAATTAAAATAAAGCCTGCTGAGGCAAGTTTGTAATTTCTAATATTGGACTACTACTACTACTACTACTACTATTAACTGACTTAAACATAATAACTTTATTTATATAGCACCTTTTAAAACTACCATTACAAGGTGCTTCACAAAGATAAATAAAAAGCAGGAGGACAATCAAATACAAAATCACAGTCAATAAACAAAATAACAAATAAAACAGTTAAAAGTAGGGATAAAATAATGGATAAAAGCAACACATTAAAGTAACAAATAACAGATAAAATCATGAAGAAAAAGCCATACAGTAAAAGCAAGTCTTAGGAGTTGCTTTAA
>NC_079226.1:12862459-12864959 GCF_029633865.1 Lampris incognitus
AATATCCAATATTATCAATGCTCAGTCACATTGCTGAGCTACTTCCTGGTTCAGATTGCAGGTATGAGCAGCCTAGTTACCGTACAGTAGGTGTCTATGTGGGCGTGTAGTTTTGTCATAATGTACATGGCTCACCTTTATGTAAGCTGTCAAGTAAAATCCAAATCCTACTAAACCTGCTGCAATGGTTAAATCTATTTCCATATCACAGGAGGATAATGGGCGGCACGGTGGTGCAGTGGTTAGCATGGTCGCCTCACAGCAAGAAGGTCCTGGGTTCAAGCCCCGGGGTAGTCCAACCTTGAGGGTCATCCCAGGTCGTCCTCTGTGTGGAGTCTGCATGTTCTTCCTGTGTCTGCGTGGGTTTCCTCCGGGTGCTCCGGTTTCCTCCCACAGTCCCAGGCGTGTAGGTCAGGATCGGCCTTACTAAATTGTCCCTAGGTGTGTGTGTGTGTGTGTCGGCCCTGTGATGGACTGGCAGCCTGTCCAGGGTGTCTCCCCGCCTGCCGCTCAATGACTGCTGGGATAGGCTCCAGCATCCCGTGACCCTGAGTTGGATAAGCGGCTTGGATGACGGATGGATGGATGAGGATCATGGAGTCGAATTTGACTTGTTCAAACATAACTAACGCTAACTCTGTGGCCCCAAAAGATGTTGCTGTAAAGCTGTTTGTAGCGGTGGTCCGGTGTCCTGAATTTCTAAAATGATGCCGGTGAGTAAATTGACATCATAACCAACATGCATGATGGCAAAAAAATACTACAAAAATCAGACCAAGGTTGTAAAAAAAAAAAAAAATAGAATTATCCTTTGAGATTCAGCTGATACTAGGACCCAGCAACCCAGGCCTATGTTTGGTCTTTCTTATTGTTGAGCCAAACCAGGTGGGTACATGGCAAAATCAGATATAAAGAAGTTGTTAGTAGTCCAATCATTGTGGCGATGCATGCCTCTTATCACAGTGGAGGGGTTTGTGCCTCTGCTGCTGCACATCTCTCATTCTTCACCTTGCGCTATCCAAAATAAGGTCCCTAGGTGTGTAAACACAATCCAGCCGGCTCCTTTCTCCAATCTGTCATGATCTAATAAAACGTGTTTTGGCATTGACATGCCATACAGCCCATCCCAAGAAATGCCATTTCCCGTCGACAGCATGAACAACCCAGGGTGTCAATAAATTTGACAGCTAGTGCTCCGGCAGTCACTCACAACCTACAATGAACTGTCGGGCCACAGGCGGTTTTAACCTCGCGGCTGTCCTGATGACATGGCGGACACGTAGGAAAACGAGTTGAGGAAACACGGCACGTATATGAGTAACAAGGAAGGAGGAGAGACCGGGCTGGGGTCAGAGGAAACCAACTGAAATGGTTTTAGCCATGCACAAGCATATGCATATATTTATACGTATTGTCCCAGATTTCTTGCCGTCAAGTCCATACATTAACTTAAATCTAAATTATATCGCCTTTATTAATCCCCTTGGGGAAATTCAGTTAATGCAGATTAACCCATCCTAGCTGTGATCTGTGCAGCTAGGCGCAGTGGGCTGCCGCCTTGAGGCTGCACCCGGGGACCAACTCCAGTTCTTTTCCCATTGCCTTGCTCAGGGGCACAGACGGGAGTACTAACCCTAACATGTATGTTTCTTTTGATGGTGGGGGAAACCGGAGCACTGGGAGAAAACCCACCGCAGCCACGGGGAGAACATGCAAACGCCACACAGAGGACGACCCGGGGTGACCCCCAAGGTTGCACAACCCCGGGATTCGAACAAAGGACCTTCTTGCTGTGAGGCGACAGCGCTAACCACTGCGCCACCGTGCCGCCCAAGTGAACTTTTTACTGGTAACGAGAAACAGTCTTTTCTCTTTACATCTTCCAAACATTTGTAGTGATGAACCAGTGGTATTGCACCGCTTTACCATAAATGTGACCCTGTCCATTTCCAGATGTCAATTTCGTGAGCATCATTTTACACATCAGACATCAGAGAAACCCCTCCTTTGTGGATGCAGTGCACAATGCAATCTTATGCATGTGCTAAAGTGCTTTGGGGTTGTATTCTCTTAAACATCAAGTCCATGCAAGTGAGGAAATTAAGTCTTTCACAACCAAAAGACGAACAAACCCTACCTCCCATATGTCTCCCATTCATCTTATGTTACCGTGTGAGGACAGAATGGCGGAGCATTGTTCCTACGTGGTGATTTATGCAAAGATGAGCCGCGAGATTGTGCTCATTATCCCTCAGTGTCGGTGGGAGAAGATACTGACAAGCTCGTCTATAGCCTGCGCTGTGACATTTAGGCCTCAAAAGTACTGAGAAATGTTGACTTTAACGTGGCAGAATATCATTATATCCACATAGGTAAATAACTGCATGTCCTCTGCAGTACCTCAGTGTGTCAGTCCCGTAGTGCCGTTAATGTATTCATTAAAAAAGACTGCCCCACTGTTTCACTTCAATATGCATCTCATTACTGTCCCTTAGTGCCT
>NC_079226.1:12869959-12969959 GCF_029633865.1 Lampris incognitus
ATGAATGTAAAACTGCAACCAAACAACGACGTACACAAACAGGACGTGACCACGGCCTCTTCACTGCCTGTCAGCGACAGCTGTCGCCCCACAGCTGCTATACAGGTATTTATACTGCTGTGTAGCCCCGCCCACCCACCTGAGAGCCTCTTTACCAGCCTCTTTAGCAGGCCTATACAGAATACGGTAAAACCATGAGTCAGTGGTGTTGGTGAGAGACAAGTGATGCTTATGTAACGGCAGAGGGACACTGGTCGCCGGGACGATAAAGGCACGTGTTGTCCACATACTGTGCATGTAACAGCAGCGTTTGTCCCCCCCCCCCCCCCCCGTTTCCTCTCTCTGCATTGTGTTGTGTTTAAATAAACTGACGCCACAACCGGTCCTGGGTCTGTCTGCTTTTATTGTGCCGTTCTCTGAATTCAAAAGATAGAGAAGACAGACGGGGACCGACCCACGCCACACCCCCTGCTCCCTTACTACTATACCCCAGAACTACAGAGAAAATGCACCCACACAAATTACGCAACCTTGAAAAGGGAGACGCAGTTTTAGTGGGTAAATTCAGGGATCAACCCCATTACACGTCACTGAATTTCCCCCAGCTAAAGAACATTACACACACCTCAGCAGCACACAAATGAATCCCACAGAACAAGACCCAGTAAAACAGAATAACAAGAAAGACGATGCAACATCATGATGGGCGGCACGGTGGCCCAGTGGTTAGCACTGTCGCCTCACAGCAAGAAGGTCCTGGGTTCAAACCCCGGGGTTGTCCAGCCTTGGGGGTCATCCCGGGTCGTCCTCTGTGTGGAGTTTGCATGTTCTCCCCGTGTCTGCGGTGGGTTTTCTCCGGGTGCTCCGGTTTCCCCCACCATCAGAAAGACATGCATGTTAGGGTTAATACTGCTGTCTGTGCCCCTGACCGAGGCGTGGCGAGAAGATCTGGAGTTGGTCTCCGGGCGCTGCACGGCGGCTGCCCACTGCTGCTAGCTACACAGCTAGGATGGGTTAAATGCAGAGGAAGAATTTCCCCACGGGGATCAATAAAGTAGAAAAAAAATGATAGAGAAACAAGTGCTGTCAACAAGGTAAAAAGGAAAAGAGAGCCAGCACAAGAAGAAACAACAAACAGCATACCCTCAATGACAAACAGAGTGCAGGTAAGTGCCACCCAGACCAGGACAAAAAGACCACTGGGAAAATAAAGCTGTCCAATGACGGACTAAGGAGGTGAGGGGTCAGCTACTCCCCAAACCCACCCACAACAGAGGTGCTATGTACACCTCACAAACAGGGAATGCACTCACATCTGCAGTTACGACGTCTAGTACAATAGACAGATGACCATGACACTTCTTACCCCAGTGTAAACAGGGATAGAAAAAAATAAATTCAGAAACGCAGTCATATATGGGCATTAAACTTATCAAAAATACACAATTCCCAGTACAACTAAACATGCAAATATACTCTAGTGAGATCCTCTCCAAATATTCTGCATCCGTTGAACAGACATAGTTTGTATAAGCCTATTTACAGGCTTAGGCGGTCTGCTCCACCTAGTGTGTCCCCCATCCCTATGACAACCAGGCGAAACACTTGATGCGGTGGCACCAGTGAGAGCGGGACCATTAACAAATGACTGGGGGTCAACTGTCAGCAGACAGGGATCCATCAACGCGCACATCTGACAGTGCACCCACAGGACTTTCGCAGATGGAGGACAAAGAGGCACTTTCCTGTTCAACTCTAGCTGAGTCTGAATCTATTACATTTCCTCTGTCCACAGTCACTGTCTCCGGATTTTCTGTGTCACTACTATGTGTATCAGAGTCACCAGGAAGACCAGCAACCCACCGTAAAGTGCTGTCATCAGAGTCGTTCTCTAGACTAGCCTAGAAGCTGCTGATCATAGTGAATACATGCAGGAAACCCATACACACAGGAAGAAGTTATTCCAAACAACCCGGGCCACTGATTTAGCAGACTGATTAGGGTAGAGATGCGGCATGGTGGCACAGCAGTTAGCGTGGCCGCCTCACAGCAAGAAGGTCCTGGGTTCGAGCCCCGGGGTAGCCCAACCCTGGGGGTCATCCCGGATCCATGCTCTGTGTGGAGTTCTCCCCGTGTCCGCGTGGGTTTCCTCCAGGGGCTCCGATTTCCTCCCACAGTCCAAAGACATGTAGGTCAGGTGAATCGGCCGTACTAAATTGTCCGTAGGTATGAATGTGTGTGTGTGTGTGTATGGCGGCCTGTCCAGGGTGTTTCCCTGCCTGCCGCCCAATGACTGCTGGGATAGGCTCCAGCATCCCCGCGATCCTGAGAGCAGGATAAGCGGTTCAGATAATGGACGGATTAGGGTAGAGATAGGCACATGCCAGTTTAGTAAAGTGGTCAGTCGCTACCAAGACATCAAGACTTGTTATTAGAATCCTCTGCTGTCCAAAATTCAGTGCAGACTAATTCTACAGGAGCTGAGGTAGAGATAGAAACAAGAGGGGCCCTAGCCCCAGGTTCCAGAGCCTTGCTTGACTACACACCTCTTGCACCAGAGTCTCTGACGTCTTTTTCAACTGTGTCCCGATAAAAAAATTTTCTTGTCAGCCACAAAGTATGCTGTTGACCCTGATGACCACAAGCTTATCAGAAATATCACAATTCATGGCAAAGAACTCAAGCCAGTGAGCAGGATGTCGTGACTGCGCATGATTCAGAGACTTATTTGGCTGAGCTTTGTCCCCACTAGGCTATATTTGTGACAGAACAGCCCCTAGACCCCACTGGTGGATGCATCAACAGACAACAGAAAAGGCTTACTGAAAAAGCCTCTGTACATTGTACTCAGGGGACCAGTCCTGAGGACAGAGCTTTCTCTTCTGCACAGGCCTACTCTCACCCTTACGTTTGCAAGGCTGTTCAGAACCACCTGGAAGCGCAAAAAGTGTCCTCGCAAGAACAGAACGGTTCTCAATAAAATGCTGGTAATAAACCACCATACCAAGGAAGAGTGGATCTTACTTACAGATGGCATGACACCGTCAAGCTTCACCAGATCAGACTGAGAGACATCCACAATAGCCTCCACCTTATCTGGATCCCTTGCGACACCCTCCTCCAAAATGATATGACCTAAAAACTTTACAGAGCTAAGAAAATTGCACTTAGCAGGAGACAGCTTAACGTTGTGTTGCTTTAACCGTTCAAACACCATGCGCAAGTGCTGCAAACTCTCATCCTCTGATTTGCCAAACACTAATAGGTCATCCCCTGAGGGAGATGAGAAAGCGGTGTACTTCTTATCCTCATGCAGGGGTACATTGTAATAGCCAGACGTCAAATCTATAGCAGAGAAAAACAAATGACCACCCAAAGCAGCAAGGACATCTGCTTGGTGGGGAAGTGGGTGGGCATCTTTAACCATGCATGCATTAAGCCACCTAAAGTCGGTGCATATCTCCCAAGTCACCATTCTTTTTCCACACTGGCACTAACGGAGAATCATACTCATGACTAGATTTCCTAACGATTTCCTTCTCCTCCACCTCATTCAGTCTCTTTCAACTTCAGGTAATGAGCCAGTGACAACCTGTGGTACGGCAATCATAAGGGACGGTCATCTGTTTATCTAATTCTGTGGCAGAACTCAGGCACATAACCAGAGTCAAGATGATGCCAGGAAAAGACACAGAGACAATGATATAGCACCCAGACCAAGACTGCAGCGTACAGTCACTATTCCTACACAACTGCCAGAATTACTCCTGACAGATAACCTGCTATGTGAACTGCCTGAACTCACCTTACCCACATTCTGTGAAACAATGTCATAATCAAAATCCTCCAATGCAATGCATGTGTATACATCAGCTATTTTCACATTTATGCGCAAAGTTACTGCAGCTAAAGTCCGATTTACAATCTTCACAGGGAGCCATCCATCTCCCCATATAGGAGAGGCAACCAAGCCAACCAGCATCTGTCTGTTAATACAGCGGGAGATACTGGGCTCTACAACAGCCGTGCTACCAACAGAGATACGAGTCTTCAAGGTAACCTTCCCCACACAAGCTGCTCAGTCATTGGCTGGAGTTGACTGCACTCTTCAGCCTCAGTATGCCCATTTTATCTGGGAGTGACTCACCTTTCCATCTTTTCAGATCAGATAAAAGACATAGAAACTGACTGCTGTCCTCTTGACCTGTGACATCCGGCAGACCCACAACACGGCAGAAACCATCATTTGATGTGAACCACCTGATAAGAGGGCTTTATAACATTTGCACCGACAATCAATGGATCCACCTGTCCCTCAACATTCAACCTAGGGACCTCAAACTGGAATCCATAAAACTCAATACCCATGTCACAGACAACCCACTGGACTAGTTAACTTACTTCCTCAGCCAACTAGGACAATATCAACAGGGACTGGAGACTCAACTGACAACACACCTGCTTCCTTCAGATACGGCACAACATCTTCACTAAGTGTGGCCGCCATCGACCCTGTATCCAACATCCCCTTCAGTTCAACCTTGGCCTGCACCAACACAGAAGTATAAAACCAACTGTCACTCTGAGCAGCTCCCATGGTATTCTGCATGACTACCATAATTGACTTTGGTAATGTCTCACACAAATACAAATACACAGACTCCATATCTTCACCCATAATGGAGGTAACACTAATGCCCCTTTTCCACTACATGGTACCAGCTCAACTCGACGCGACTCACAGAGTGTCATTTTCCATTACCGTAACAGTACCCACTCAGTGTAGCTGGTCTGCATTGATTTTGGTACCCGCTCCAGTTTTTGTAAAAAAAATTTTGGACCCTTGGCAAAGGTGGTACCAGAAAAGTGGTAACAGTTGCTAAAATGCCAGTACTTTCCAGTAATGGAAAACAAAAAAGTTGAGTCGAGCTGAGCCAGTACCATGTAGTGGAAAAGGGGCATACGATGCCCGCCCTCCTCCAAATGGAAGCTCTCTAGCTTCCCTGTGACTGTTTATGTGTAGTCCCCACTACAACAGAAACGTTAGCATGTTCCACGCCCTGTGACCTACCCTGACACTGTAAGCATGGATACTCAGGACCGAAACACAAAAAGCACAACTTATACAACCTACAGTGAGTATTCTGACAGTCCTCATATTTGAAACTCCACTTCACACTCTGCTTAGGCTGGCTAGTTTGGGCAGTCTGAGCATTACACACCAATGCCCTCTCCAGAATGCTCAGTAACTTGTCCAGTGTGGTACCCTCTGCAGCTAAGCTATCTGGCTTGCCCACCCCCACTGAAGACTCAAGAGAAGACATGCTGCAATTCACAGCCCCTCTTACAGATGCAACAGCAACAGTGGCATGCTGAGAAACCTGGCTCCTCTGTCCTTTGCAATATCTTAAAAACTCATCTAGACGTGCCTGGACTTGACAGGCAGTCCACTCACACCGAGGCTTACTCAGGAACCTCATACAAATATCTCTATCTGGACAATGCCTAATGAACATGGCAGCCACTTCTACAGTCCACAGCTATATTACCCTACCTTCATTCACTAGGGACTGGTTAGCTACCTCAGCTGCCTTATTCAACCTAATCCAGCAGTCAAGACATATGGTGTAGTAAAGTAGTGGAATAGAAATCAGTTAAAGGCATACCTGAACATGCATGACTGTCAAAATGTTGACTGCGGATGCAAAAGACAACATCCACGTCACCATAATCAGAAACCTGTACATTATTGTGGATCCAAATCCTAATTACACCCCTGGCGCACCCCATCCATCTGCTAAACAGCTCATCTACGTGTTTTCTCCCACTGCAGCTTCTCTTCTCTAAATACCTCCTCATCAATCCCTCCCACTCACAGAGAGTAATTATGTGTTATCACAGCTTAAGAAAGGCGACTCTTTCCTCTCAGATTTAAGGACGAGATTTAATTTGGAAGCATCGATAAAATCACCACCCTGCAGAGAACGGTCAGCAGAGAGAATTGGCGAACATGACGAAACAGCTTTCCAAAGACTTGCACTAAGAGACTGATTAATATTTGTACTTATCTCCTCAACTTGCTCACTGGTCAACTTTACAGGAACATCAGACCCAGACCAAGACTCGATAAATCCTGATGCATGGTCATACTCATGTAACTCCATGTGTGGGGCCACAACCATTCCCAGCCAACCCACACCTACCCGGTGTACTAGGTGTCAGAAGACCCCTACCTCTCCTAACACATAAACCACCTTTATCAAATGCATAATACGTAATCTTTACACATAAAAAACGATTTCAGAGTCCACGCAAAAGATATGTCGAAGATGGCAATCCAGAAGCCAGAGGCGGCAAGACTGGGCGACAATGTCACGTCGAGCTAGTAACTCTGGTGTTCAACTGTAGCTGAACAAACGGTGAGTCACGGCACCAGTTAACATAAGTGTTTGTCCTCCCTTTTTTCTCTCTCTCTCTCTCTCTCTCTGTATTGTGTTGTGTCTAAATTAACTGATGACACAACCAGTCCTGGGTCTCTCTGTTTTTATTGTGCTGTTAACTGAATTCACAAGAAAGAAAGAAAAAAAGTCAGGCAGGGAGCATGCCAGAGGCATACAGCTCCTGAAGTCAATGGAAGTAGAAGCTCAGGCAACGAGCGAGGTGGATACATGCTGCTCCTCCACTGTGAGACAGCAGCAAAAGAGGGGGAAGGAAGTGACGTCAAGAGTCTCTCGCACGGGGACCAACCCATGCCACACCCCCCTGCTCACCTTACTACTATACCCTAGAAGTACAGAGATGCACCCACAGGAATTACACAACTTTGAAAAGGGGGGTTGACGGTGTCTGGGTGGCGTAGCGGTCTATTCTGTTGCCTACCAACATGGGGGTTGCCGGTTCGAATCCCCGTGTTACCTCCGGCTTGGTCGGGCATCCCTACGGACACAATTGGCCGTGTCTGCAGGTGGGAAATCGGATGTGGGTCTGTGTCCTGGTCGCTGCACTAGCGCCTCCTCTGGTTGGTCAGGGTGCCTGTTCAGGGGGGAGGGGGAATAGGGTGGAGAATAACGTGATCCTCCAACACGCTACGTCCCCCTGGCGAAACTCCTCACTGTCAGGCGAAAAGAAGCGGCTGGCAACTCCACATGTGTCGGAGGGGGCATGTGGTAGTCTGCAGCCCTCCCTAGATCGGCGGAGGGGGTGGAGCAGCTACTGGGAAGGCTCGGAAGAGTCGGGGTAATTGGCCGGATACAAAGGGGAGACATAGCTTTAGTGGGGAAATTCAGGGAAATAGATTTAACCCCGTTAAATGTAGATACAACTTCATGAGTTAGACAACCACAAGCACGCACACGCACACACACACACACACACACACTCGTTTCACTATCCTTACGAGAACCCCTCATTGACTATATTCATTTCCTAGCCCTTAACCCTAACCACGCAAACTACATGCCTAACCCTAATTCTAACCTTAACCCTAAAACCAAGTCCTAACCCTAACCTCAACCTAACCCTAATTCTAACCTTAACCCTAAAACCAAGTCCTAACCCTAACCTTAACCTAACCCTAATTCTAACCTTAACCCTAAAACCAAGTCCTAACCCTAAAATAGACCCTTTTATTTGTGAGGACCTATAACATGTCCACACAAGGTAGGTGGTTTCAGGTTTTTCTATCCTAATGAGGACATTTGGTCCACATTAGGATAGCTAAACATGTACACACACACACACACACACACACACTGTATAGCGGCTCAGGTGGCTTTCACTCTAAACCAGAGAAGTCGTAGAGGTGGTCTTTCCCTGGATAACAGCTACCACACCTGCTCCTGCAGCTCTTTTGATTCCAATCACTATATTCAAGTTCAAGTTCACGTTCTTATCATACACATATAAAAAGTACCATATACCTTCAAATGCAATGAAGAGCACATGCCCTGGCTCGCTCAGCCCTTCAGATTCAAGAGATTCGAGATCAAGAGTCAAGATTCTTCATTTGTTACGTCTCATTATACAAGTACGAGAGTGACATTCTTGAGTTTCAGCTCCTCAACACTGCAGCAAGAGCAATAAAATAACAACAATACAGAACAAAAAAGCAGCAATAATAATAAATAGTGTGTGATGTATGTAAGGTAGTGTGTGTGTGTGTGTGTTTCTGTGTGTGTGTGTGTGTGTGTGTGTGTGTGTGTAAACCGATGATCCGCTGAAGACCATAGGTCAGTACCATCAGTCCGGCACCAGGCTTAGTGTCTTTAATGTTCTTTGTTTAAAAGCCTGGCTGCTTGGTGGACGTCCACAACCAGGCTTAAAACTATAAATAAAACGTAAAACTATAAAAACTATAAATGTAGGGAAATAATAAATAACAAAACATGAAACAAGAAATCAGGAATCCCACAGAATAATAAATCATTGAAAGTTATGCAAGGGGCCTACTGTTCATTATTTGGACCTCCTCCATCCACCTGTCTTTGAGGCGGCTGGTCCGAGTGCTGATGCTCTGTAAGCATGGTCCTGAGGGAAGGAGTGAGAACAGACCATGTGCCGGGTGGATGGTGTACTCCATCATACTTAGGGGCCTTCCTTCTGCAACGGGTGGTGTACATGCCCTGAAGCTGTGGCTGTGTTGTTCCTGTGATTCTTGAAGCTGTTTTTACCGGCCTTCTCAGGTGTGTGTGGTTCTGTTTACTCAGGTTGCCAAACCACACCAGCATGCTTGCAGTGAGGAGGCTCTCTGTGGTGGTCTGAGAGAAACTGACCAGGGTTTTGGCAGAAATTCTGAATTTTTTTAAGACATCCCAGAAAGTATTGTGCCTTTGGAGACCACGAGAGGGAGTCTGAGATCTGAATGCCTAAAAATCAGAAGTTCCTCACAATTTCAACAGGAACATTGTGGATGTGAACTGGTGTCTGAACTGTTTTGGACTTTCAAAAATCAACAATTACCTCCTTTGTTTTCTCAACATTTAGGGAGGGGCTGCCATCTTAGAGCGAGATCTCTTATGTAGACACGTGTGGTCAGTGATTTTGTGTGTGTTCAGAGCAATCCGACTGCGATTACACGCATGTGATGTTTAAACATGTGATGTTTAAGGTAAGTATCAGCATGCTTGCAAAACAATCCCTTTATCTTGAGCCTATGACCCGAGCTTTGTATTCCCTGTAACAATACCCGCCGGGACCCTTCAACACACCGACCCTGTGCAAGTGCGGAGGCAGAACTGGGACGATGTGTCCGCCAGGACGACGAACTTGCAGATGCGTAGACGAAAAGGAACAAGGTGAAAAGGGCTTCATCCGGGGAATATCAAATAAGCCCAACAGAAGTTCCTTTGAAGCAAGATGGTGGATTAACCTGAGGTTTTTAGAGCTCTGAAAATATCCAAGACTATGAAATTCTCCCAGACGTTTCCCATGGCTGCCAGGTTGAATTATAAGAATCAACATTGACGTGGCCCCCGTTGTTATAAACATCCTCACCTGTCTTTCTGACTCATAACTAGAAATGGCGAGCAGTATCACGCTGTCACAATGTGTGACATAGAAGACAGTATTTTTCTTAAATGAGCAAGGCGACATTTGACGGAGACCAGATTCGCGGGCGTGGAAGTTCAAGGGTCTTTTCATAGTAGGAAGACTTTCATAATTTGTGGATGGATTGCTCAGCGAATGATAAAAAAACCTTCTTTAAAAAAAATAACGCCTTTATCCATTATGCCCAGCTTCCTTTTATCTTCATACAATTCATCCACCGACTACAGCACAATACTTCCACCGACTAGAGCACAATACTCCCTGCGACTAGAGCACAATACATCCACCGACTAGAGCACAATACATCCACCGACTAGAGCACAATACTTCCACCGACTAGAGCACAATACTCCCACCGACTAGAGCAAAAGACATCCACCGACTAGAGCACAATACATCCACCGACTAGAGCACAATACTCCCACCGACTAGAGCACAATACATCCGACTAGAGCACAATACTGCCACCAACTACAGTACAATACATCCATCGACTAGAGCAAAATACTTCCACTGACTACAGTACAATACATCCACCGACTACAGCACAATACTTCCACCGACTACAGTACAATACATCCACCGACTAGAGCAAAATACTTCCACTGACTACAGTACAATACATCCACCGACTACAGCACAATACTTCCATCGACTACAGTACAATACATCCACCGACTACAGCACAATACATCCCCTGACTAGAGCACAATACATACACCGACTAGAGCACAATACATCCACCGACTACAGTACAATACATCCACCGACTACAGTACAATACTTCCACCGACTACAGTACAATACATCCACCGACTACAGCACAATACTTCCACCGACTACAGTACAATACATCCACCGACTAGAGCACAATACATCCACCGACTACAGTACAATACATCCACCGACTAGAGCACAATACATCCACCGACTACAGTACAATACATCCACCGACTAGAGTACAATACATCCACCGACTAGAGCACAATACATCCCCTGACTAGAGCACAATACATCCACCGACTAGAGCACAATACATCCCCTGACTAGAGCACAATACATCCACCGACTACAGCACAATACTTCCACCGACTACAGTACAATACATCCCCTGACTAGAGCACAATACATCCACCGACTAGAGCACAATACATCCAACGACTACAGCACAATACTTCCACCGACTACAGTACAATACATCCCCTGACTAGAGCACAATACATCCACCGACTAGAGCACAATACATCCACCGACTACAGCACAATACTTCCACCGACTACAGTACAATACATCCACCGACTACAGTACAATACATCCACCGACTAGAGTACAATACATCCACCGACTACAGCACAATACTTCCACCGACTACAGTACAATACATCCACCGACTACAGTACAATACATCCCCTGACTAGAGCACAATACATCCCACGACTAGAGCACAATACATCTACCGACTACAGTACAATACTTCCACCGACTAGAGCACAATACATCCACCGACTAGAGCACAATACTTCCACCAACTACAGTACAATACATCCAACGACTAGAGCACAATACATCCACTGACTACAGCACAATACTTCCACCAACTACAGTACAATACATCCACCGACTAGAGCACAATACATCCACCGACTACAGCACAATACTTCAACCGACTAGAGCACAATACATCCACCGACTAGAGCACAATACTTCCACCGACTACAGTACAATACATCCACCGACTAGAGCACAATACATCCACCGACTACAGTACAATACATCCATCGACTAGAGTACAATACATCCACCGACTAGAGCACAATACATCCCCTGACTAGAGCACAATACATCCACCGACTACAGTACAATACATCCCCTGACTAGAGCACAATACATCCACCGACTAGAGCACAATACATCCAACGACTACAGCACAATACTTCCACCGACTACAGTACAATACATCCCCTGACTAGAGCACAATACATCCACCGACTAGAGCACAATACATCCACCGACTACAGCACAATACTTCCACCGACTACAGTACAATACATCCACCGACTACAGTACAATACATCCACCGACTACAGTACAATACATCTACCGACTACAGCACAATACTTCCACCGACTACAGTACAATACATCCACCGACTACAGCACAATACTTCCACCGACTAGAGCACAATACATCCACTGACTACAGCACAATACTTCCACCAACTACAGTACAATACATCCACCGACTAGAGCACAATACTTCCACCGACTAGAGCACAATACATCCATCGACTAGAGCACAATACATCCACCGACTACAGTACAATACTCCCACCGACTAGAGCACAATACATCCACCGACTACAGCACAATACTCCCACCGGCTACAGTACAATACATCCACTGACTAGAGCACAATACATCCACCGACTAGAGCACAATACTCCCACCGACTACAGTACAATACATCCACCGACTACAGTACAATACATCCACCGACTACAGCACAATACTCCCACCGACTACAGTACAATACATCCACCCACTACAGTACAATACATCCACCCACTACAGTACAATACATCCACCGACGAGAGCACAATACATCCACCGACTAGAGCACAATACATCCACCCACTACAGTACAATACATCCACCGACTAGAGCACAATACATCCACCGACTAGAGCACAATACTTCCACCGACTAGAGCACAATACTTCCACCGACTAGAGCACAATACTCCCTCCGACTACAGCACAATACATCCCCTGACTAGAGTACAATACATCCACCGACTACAGCACAATACTTCCACCGACTAGAGCACAATACTCCCTCCGACTACAGCACAATACATCCCCTGACTAGAGCACAATACATCCACCGACTACAGTACAATACATCCCCTGACTAGAGCACAATACATCCCCTGACTAGAGCACAATACATCCACCGACTACAGTACAATACATCCACCGACTACAGTACAATACATCCACCGACTACAGTACAATACATCCACCGACTACAGTACAATACATCCACCGACTACAGTACAATACATCCACCGACTACAGTACAATTCATCCACCGACTACAGCACCATACTTCCACCGACTACAGTACAATACATCCACCGACTACAGCACCATACTTCCACCGACTACAGTACAATACATCCACCGACTACAGCCTTTTACAACTCACTACACACACAGACTGGGTCCAGATCTTATTGCTTTGGCATGGGCTTGGCCACCAGATGCTCCAACAGTTGCTGGCCTTTGAATAGTGGGTGAAAATATCACATTTGTGTCTGTCAAAAATGTCATTGAAGTGTTAAAATGTTATTTTAATGTTATCTATGGTTTCCTTCTTCAACCCAAAGCCTATCCAATAGATGATTAATTAAACAGATATAGCAGGAAGCATAAAAGAGGCATGAATCCCCTCGGAAACGAAAGACACTCATAACAATGCCATCATCCATCCATCCATCCATCCATCCCTCCATCCATTATCCAAACCGCTTATCGTGCTCGGGGTCGCAGGGATAATGGCGCGTATCCCAGCAGTGATTGGGTGGCAGGCAGGGAGACACCCTGGACAGGCCGCCAGTCCATCACAGGGCCCAACGCCATCATATGATATCTATACTTCTTAGATGCCGTTGATGCTTAATGTATATGCAAAATGTATATGCAAAATATCAAAAAAATTTAAAAAATCACCCATCATTTAATGAATAACGACTATCCAGTTTTAAACTGGTACTCTCCTTCTTTCCAACACTAATGCCATAAATGAGGCCGATCATGTGATGGTGACCTATTTGACATCCGGCAAAACTGCTATGTCCTCTTCTTGTATGCAAAAATGAACAAGCGCAACCACTGTGTAAGAGCCTGGCAGCAACATATGTAGTCTCGGAGAGGTCAGGGGGCCGCAGCCTTTCTCTTGTGTAAGCATGAGCGATTCTGATCCACTATAATTGACTGCAATTTCCCTTTAACGTTTAAGGGAAAGGCAACCGTAGCACTGCTGGAGAGGCAGGCCTTCTTAGTGTGTAGAGAAACAAAGTTGGAGCGCGACGAAATATATAGCTCCCCTGGTAACCTCACAATAAGGTGTACTGAAATTGAGCACCAGCGCATACAAACAGACTGATGAAAAAGAAGAAGAAGAAAAGGCAGCATTGCACTTGGTCAGTGTTTATTATTTCTTTCAACAAAAATTTACGATCCAAACTTTGATGTATTAGAAATGGAGGGGTATTTTTCATCCTACGGTTGGGCATTTTCCAGCCAAGCTGTAGCCTTGGCATTTGCTCGGACAAGGAGATTAAATGTGAGGGGAGTTGTCCTTAACTCCCCTAGGGAACCTCGCAGCACGTTGAATCTAATGCACTTAAGGCTCACATGCATCATATGAGAGCATTTCATGTATCAGTTTAGCGGGTAGCGGGTAGCCAGAAATCCAGCTAGTACTTGTCAAGCTTTTAAGTACAATTACCTGTATGATATGTGCAAAGGTGAAAGTGATCCAGCCTCACACACACACACACACACACACACACACACACACACACACACACACACACACACATTCTTGTTCTTCTATGTTCGTGAGGATCCCTCATTGACTACATTCATACCCTCGCCTTTAACCCCAACCTTAACCTTAACCCTAAACCCAACTGCCAACCCTAAAATAGACCCTTTAAGAGGTGAGGACCGGCCAAAATGTTCTCATTCTGCAAAAATGTCCTCACTCTAATGGTTTAAAACTCAAAAAAATAAAATAAAATAAATTTGTTTTGTACTACTTTATTAATCCCCATGGGGCATTCTTTTTCTGCATTTAACCCATCCTAGCTGTGTAGCTAGGAGCAGTGGGCAGCCGCCGTGCAGCACCCGGGGACCAACTCCAGTTCATCTCGCCACGCCTCGGTCAGAGGCAGACAGGAGTATTAACCCTAACATGCATGTCTTTTTGATGGTGGGGGAAACCAGAGCACCCGGAGAAAACCCACCGCAGACATGGGGAGAACATGCAAACTCCACACAGAGGACGACCTAGGATGACCCCCCCCCCCAAGGTTGTTCAACCCCGGGTTCAAACCCAGGACCTTCTTGCTGTCAGGTGACAGTGCTAACTGGTCCTCATAAAGACATAAGCACCAAGAAAACACACACACTGTTGAGTTCAAAGGTTATTGATGTCGGCCACAAAGAGGCTTCAGCGCCTTAAATACAGAACCTTACTCCCAAAGACATATTGCTGTCAAATATGTCACTGCCACTCTTTGCTTCTACTTCCTGTTGCCCCACTTCATGTATGCCAAACAGCCTTTTCTCAGCATTGCAGTCAATGAGGAGCCTGTAGATCAGCTCAGACCGAGCACAGACCTGCTTTCTTTGTTTGGTGAGAATCAAAGTTTCTTTTTCAACCACGCTCTCGACTAACAATAAGAGGAAGAACCAATAAATACCCCCCCCCCCACAAAGAAAAAAAAACTTTCCATTGTTCTTTTGCAGGCCACAAGCCAGAGATCAATCTTAGATTGGTCACACATCAGCAAGCACTCACGGAGCATTACCTGGCAAACTATTACAAGACGCTTTTGCAGTCCAGTGATGTGCAGTTTCCCTCAAGGCTCAGTTTATTCATCCATAATTCTTTTAACCTCGATTAAACATCTGCTGACTGTAAGAGAGCACATAAATGACTCTAAATGAGCCAAGGTAGTTTGAGATCTCTGAAATAAAATGCATGCTGAATCTGCGCTTGATGTCCTCTCTTTGAGCAGTGATGTAGTATTTTTTTAAAAAAGACTGACATGGCGGTTTTTGTAACAGTTGCAAAGTTTCCAACTCTCCATAGAAGCCATGATTAATTAATTAGTTGTTTTTTATTTTGCTATACTCTATTGAAGGGTGGCACGGTGGCGCAGTGGTTAGCGCGGTCGCCTCACAGCAAGAAGGTCCTGGGTTCGAGCCCCGGGGTAGTCCAACCTTGGGGGTCATCCCAGGTCTTCCTCTGTGTGGAGGTTGCATGTTCACCCCGTGTCTGCGTGGGTTTCCTCCGGGGGCTCCGGTTTCCTTCCACAGTCCAAAGACATGCAGGTCATGTAAGTCACACAAACTCCACACAGAGGATGACTCAAGACAACCCCCCATGGTTGGACTACCCCGGGGCTCGAACCCAGGACCTTCTTGCTGTGAGGCGACCGCGCTAACCACCGCGCCACCGTGCCGCCCTGGACTAAACATGCAACAGATAATACAAAGTTTGTCAGTATGAACTACATTCTCGTAAAACACTTCAACCCGAGCCCAGAGCATTACGTAGCTACAGGTAACCCTGAATGCCAAGAGGTTCCTCCCTTCACTTCCTGTATGATACATACATTCTTAATTACTTATTTCCCACTGCACCTAAATCTGACTTTATCTTGGACTTATGCAGTTTCCTTGGGGTTCTAAAAGAGGGAGATGCCCTTAATGCTTTCAGATGCCATGCATGTAGCGCGGTAACTTATGTGCATATTATCAGGGAAAATGTATACGGGAGGCCGACGTCAGATCGCTGAAGTTTCAGTAAGAAGCTTTGCTTGAAAGCACACATAGATAGATCTAAGAGGTAGGGCTTTTACATCCACCGCCATTGTGGCCTTATGTCCGAGCAAGGTTGAACTTGTCTCTGGAAAATTCTCTCCATCTGTCCTTAATGCCAGCTTATACAGTATTTCCAAGTCGTCTTCTCCCATCGCCAAACTTTTAGACAACGTGCGCGATGTCACAGACACTCCTTCAAGAGGTGAGGACGAATAACATTTTGCAAGAAGAGAAAGTATTTCATGTCAACATCATGACGCTCAGTGTGCCTTCCACAGTGCCGTTCGCCTGGTGCATTTGTATGCCGACAGCTTCTCTGTGGTGCTGCTGTTTGAACTCCAGCGAGCGCAGCCTTGAACGTGACCGATCGCACAATTCTGATTTAGGGACTGACAATAAGTACATCATTACCACATCTTATGTTAAATCATACAACACCCTTAACAGGTGGTCATATTTATTTTGCTTTATAAGTGTATCTCCCATCTGTCCATCCAGCCGCGCGGGTCTAAAATATTCACACTGCAAGCTAATTAAATGCTCACCTGACTAAACTCTCCGCAGCTAAACAGTTGTGTTTGTCGATGCGGTCGGCTCAGGAGTTGCGATGTATAATTTGAGGGTATTTTTCCATATGATTTGCAAAGGCACAATCTAAATACAAAATGCAAATAAGGGGGGAAAAAATAAAATAAAAAAAGCAGCCCATTCTCAGTTAGCCTAATTTGTAGAGAGCGTTCTGGATGTCATCCCAATTTCTGAACGCAGTCAATGCCAAGATAGCAGAACTAACAACAAACATTGGACAATTAGCCCTGTAATGGTTGCATAATGATAGGTTAAGGCAGGCATGGCTTACACAGGATTCATCGGTTGCGTTCCTGAAGAGTCTGACAGTATGAATGAACTCGGGTGCACAATCATTTTGTCACAGCTAGCGGGCCAAGGTTAACTTTATTTTGCAAAATATGACAATGCTGGAAGAAGGCATGCCATAGCTTGAAATAATTAGAGGATTCTTGATAAGCCCAAAGTGACAGAAACACTTACAGCAGCTTTAAAGGGAGAGTGTATTGGGGGGGGGGGGTTAATGAGACTGAAAACACAACCATTCCCATACTTAACATGAAGTTACACTGCAAAGCAGATTCCAGGCTTGGAAATGCCAAACAACACCACAAGTGCTATTACATCCATCCATTATCCAAGCCGCTTATCCAAAGCCGGGTCATGGGATGCTGGAGCCTATCCCAGCAGTCATTGGGCAGCAGGCGGGGAGACACCCTGGGCAGGCCGCCAGGCCATCACAGGGCCGACACATTTACACCTAGGGACAATTTAGTACGGCCGATTCACCTGACCTACATGTCTTTGGACTGTGGAAGGAAACCGGAGCACTCGAAGAAAACCCACGCAGACACGGGGAGAACATGCAAACTCCATACAGACGACGACCTGGGATGACCCCCAAGGTTGGACAACCCCTGGGTTCGAACCCAGGACCTTCTTGCTGTGAGGCAACCGTGTTAACCACTGCGCCACCATGCCGCCTGGTGCTATTACAACCATATCAAAATAAATGACCCATCTCCATCTCAAGCTTGGGAGTACACATTGTCATTTCTGTTTAGGAAACAGAAATTATTTATTAAAAGTTGCACATTATTAAGCAAAGCTAGTAAAGCCTCTTTCTGATCAAAGCTTCCAGCAAAAATACAAAACTTCTAAAAAACTTCGGCACAGAAAGCTGATGTCCAACACCGAAGTTAATGTTCATGGATAGGCAATCTCCAAACGAATAAGAGCAGGTTATAAGCATCGGTCTTTCAAGCCTGCATTAATGCATAATGACTTGATGTTAGCTCAGCATAGCCACCACAGTGCACCTCTCCCCCATTTTTTTTTTTTTTGGCACATCCATTCCAAATTCACTGGGCTTTCTATTATTTATAACCGTCTACATCGGCCCTGCAGAGACTGTCAGTGGATCCCACTGCCAAGCAAGCCAGGGAAAAGACAGATGACAGTCTTTGTGGTTGTCAAGAAGTATGCTACAACCTGTTGATAAAAGCTCGGTTTCTCTGCTGAGGGACTGTGAGCACAGTCTGGCGTATAAAATCCTGTGTGATGGAAAAGTGTACGCGTGCAGTATGTGCAATGCCTTTCAAACAAGGCCATGCACTTAAATGGACTGCAAAGAGTGGCTCCTTCTACTATCTACTACTACTACTTATCCTTCACAAGTCCTCATGTCTTCAAGTAAATTCAATGGTACATTTGTGGAAGTTTAATATTTTGATTGAAATCCCTTAAACATTCTAAAGTTCTCAGGAATCTTTGCGATGACTCAAAATTCACAAGAGTGAGAAAGGTTAGGTCAATATCAGCGGGACACGCCAGACCTTTCTAATGGTCTCACTTGACTGATTCACCTTCAGAATGATGCAAAGATATTTCAAAAGGACTACCTTGTTTAGAAAATATGATAAAAATGCTTTTTTTTCCCGTAATGAAACTTGAGCTACGTTCTCTACCCAAGCGCTCAACCCATTTCCATTGCTAACACCATGTTGCTGTTGGTGGTATTTCTATTCCTGTGTGTAAATGGTCTTTAACAATACTAAGAAGGCCCCGCATCTCTTTATCTTTTTCCTGCAATTTGCCTGATACTTGGGCCGAGCAATAATTCAATAGCATCATCTATCAATGGTAAGGTATTGGGATGAAATTTTGGGATTGTGATATGCAATTTTGTTGTCTAAATTAATGATAAATACTGAAACTGAATGAAACCTGACAAAATGAGGTTTGAAATATTCATCGAAGCATTTTTTGAAAACAAATTTTGGTTTGGTAATGTACCTCACATTGCCGAACAGTTTAATGTGATGACCTTCAGTTGGATCCTTAAACATGGTATTTTTGCAATATCGAAGCAGATATCATGATATATATATCATGATATCTCCTCATCAATTTATATATATATATATATCTATATATATATATATTGTGATAAAGCTCCTCATTAGTCGAGCACTCAACACCATTGACGATTTCAGAAAAAAACGCTATATATATTGCCCTCAAACCCTTTTTCAGGTGGTGTGTGTCTTCCTCAAGCTTGGGTCCTCTACCACAGGCCTGGGAGATTGGGGGTTCTGTGCAGTATCTTAGCTGTTCCTAAGACTGCACTCTTCTGGACAGAGACCTCAGATGTTGTTCCTGGAATCTGCTGGAGCAACTCTCCCGGTGTGGGGGTCACAGCCCCTAGTGCTCCTATTACCACTGGGGGTACTGTGGATTTGACCTTCCACATCCAATCTAGTTCTTCCATCAGCCCTTGGTATTTCTCTAGCTTCTCGTGCTCTTTCTCCTGATATTGCCATCACTCAGGATTGCTACATCGATCACTACTGCGGTCTTCTGTTCCTTGTCAACCACCATAATGTCTGGTCGGTTAGCCGGCACCTGCTTGTCATTGTGGAACTTGAAGTCCCACAGGATCTTAGCTCTGCCATTCTCAACCACCTTGGGCTGTGTCTCCCATTTGGACTTGGGGACCTCCATTCTGTATTCGGTACAGATACTCCTGTACACTATTCCAGCCACTTGGTTATCCCTTTCAGTGTACGCTTTCCCAGCTAGCATTTTACACCCTACTAATAAGTGCTGGACTGTCTCAGGGGTGTCTTTGCACAGCCTGCATCTTGGATCTTGTCTGGTGTGGTAGACTCGTCTCAATCGATCTGGTGCTGAGTGCCTGTTCTTATGCTGCTATGATCACAGCCTCTGTGCTGTCTTTCAGTCCAACCTTTTCTAGGCACTAGTAAGATTTCTTGATATCAGCTACATCTTCTATCCAAGAATGGTCCATCCCATGGAGAGGCTTGATCTTCCATGATAAATCCTCTTCTTCTTCCTCCATATTCTGTCTTCTGCTGCCTGAGGTACTAACTCAGCAGTTCATCCTGGGTGTACCTCTTTCTAATATACTCATGGATGCTCCTTGTTTCATCCTGGATAGTGGCCCTGACAATCACTAACCCTCAGCCCCCATCTTTTCCCTTATCATACAATTTAAGGCTGCTGGGCTTTGGGTGGAACCCTCCGTGCATTATGAGGAGTTTCTGTGTTCTGATATCTGTGGCCTTTATCGCTTCCTTTGGCCAGATTATTATTCCAACTGAGTATATGATGACTGGTAGGGAATGTGTGTTGATGGCTTGGATCTTATTCTTCCCATTGATCTGGCTCCTCAGATTTGCCTCACTCTCTCGAGGTATTTGGCTGTAGCTGACCTCCTTGCTGCCTCCTCATGGTTTGATTTGCCTATGGAATACCCAGGTACTTGTAACTGTCCTGTATGTCTGTTATCCTGCCATCTGGTAATTCAACCCCTTCAGTGCTCACCACCTTTCCCCTTTTTGCCACCATTCAACTGCACTTGTCCAGTCCGAATCACATCCCGATGTCATTGCTGTGAGATGAATCAGTGAGGCAATATCTCACTCATTCCTGGCATAAAGCTTGATGTCATCCATGTATAGGAGATGGCTAATGTTAACTCCACTTCTGAACCTGTATCCATCCATATTCACTCTTTGGACGATCTGGCTGAGGTGGTTCAGGCCTATACAGAAAAGCAGTGGGGATAGTGCATCACCTTGGTATATGCTACATTTGATGTTACCTGTGTGACTGTTTTTGAGTTGGCCTCCAATGTTGTTGTGTATATAGATATATATATATAAATATATATCAACAAAGATACAGGAAAAAATATTTTAATGCATAGCAGTACGGGCCTGTTTCGTGCGTAAAAACATGTTTCCTGTATCCGTGTTGATATTCCGCTCCTCATTAGTCGAGCACTCAACACCATTGACGGTTTCAGAAAAAAAACGCTATATATATATATATATATATATATATATGTGTACATATAAAATCGTAAATTCTTTATGAGACAGTACAAGCCTTGTCATAAGCAACCATCAGCTGTTAATTGATGACTGTTGATCAGATGTCAATTGATAACTGGATTAATATATATATATATTATCAACACCATTGATGGTTTCCGGAAAAAAAAAACCCGCTATACATACATACACACACACACACACACACACACACACACACACACACACACACACACACACACACACACACACACACACACACACACACACACACATATCTATACATATATAAAATCTAGTGATTCAAGGCTGGCGAATTACTGGATTATAAGTACTTTAACCAGATGCAACACACTGAACACAGTTTTCATGAAATTGTATTTTGTAGTGCAAAGCTGGTACTGGGCTAGCTGTGCATTGCTCATATCTGTAATGCTCTGAACCCGATAGTATGGAACTTACATCTGTAATGGCATCTAAATTGGTAAAAGAACATGTCGATGTGGTTAGATGTAATTTGAGGTACCATTTTGTTTCCCAGTAGGAGTTATTTACATGGCTCCACAGGGGAGCACAGATGGGATATGAGGCGAATCAACATATATATGTCCACTGCATTGATGGCTCACTTCCAATAGGAGCTACAGTTCAAGTTTGAGTTCAACTTTATTATCATTTCTATTGGAATATAATGAAATTCTTGTGCTCTGGCTCTCTCTGCCTTAACACAAGGACGCAAGGACATAAAAGAACCTGAATCACAGACAGAGCGAACCTGTTACACTCTTTTCCCCCTACTTGAGTTGTTTCCAACATGTACGTGTTCGCCACTGCACCAGTGTTCATCCTAACTGGTCAAGAAAATGTAACAGTGGAAAACGGAGACGGAAGAGTCTCTCCAACCATGGTAAAGAAGACAGTTAGCATTAGGCAAACTAACTCCATGGTCCAGATGGAAAAATTACTTTTAATGGAGAAACGTTACGGATTGTAAATTTAAGCGGGGATTAATGAAAGTATAGCCAAACAACCCTTTTGATTGTTTGAATTATTTCCCCGGCTTGGTCGGGCGACCCTACAAACACAATTGGCTGTGTCTGCGAGTGGGAAGCTGGATATATGTATGTGTCCTGGTCGCTGCACTAGCGCCTCCTCTGATCAGTTGGGGCTCCTGTTCAGGGTGGAGGGGGAACTGGGGGGGATAGCCTGATCTTCCCACGCGCTACGTCCCCCAGGTGAAACTCCTCACTGTCAGGTGAAAAGAAGCGGCTGGCGACTCCACATGTATCGGAGGAGGCATGTAGTAGTCTGCAGCCCTCCCTGGATTGGCAGAGGGTGTGCAGCAGCGACCGGAACGGCTCAGAAGAGTGGGGTAATTGGCCGGATACAATTGGGAAGTAAAAAAGGGGGATATATATATATATATATATATATATATATAAACTAAAGAAAAAGAACTAAAAAACTGAATTAATTTATCGTCATGATGGCAAAGTTCTGAGTTTGTGACTCACCAAACTTTAATTTTGCTGTGTGTGCTCAGAGACGGAGCCTGCAGCGATGCTTGTTTTTCCACACACCATGAAATTCCTCTCTTGAGATGTCATCAAAAGTACTCCCAACTGTAGTCGATATTACTTCTGCAGCACTTGCCTGCCAAAGACCCAAAATAGTCATATAAAGGGGCAGCGTCTACTCTCTGAGACATCTTGAGGGTCTCAGCATCGACACTTCAGCCCAGTTTCTGATGTGCAAGCTGCACTGCGATTTGACAGTTTACGTTTCTAATCAGCGCGTCCTGTTTGGCGTTTAATAAAAGGGTGTTTTGATGCCTCTCGGAGGACACCCAGAGCTGTGTGACCAAATTTGGACTTTTCATTTTTTTTGTGGGAAGTCAGACATCTGTATAGACAGCCAGCAGGAAGAAGAAGCAGTTGAACTCGGGCAGTTGGTGAAGCCTTGTTATCCAAGTAAAAAGAAGAAGAAGAAGAAGAAGAAATCAATGCTCTTTTCTTTGGGAGCAATGTTTTACACAGAGCTCACATGGTGGAAATCTCCCAAATGTGTTTTTAGGTAGCCTAAGTAACGTGAGGAGAACATTGAAGGTACCGTCAATCTTTATTTGAACATGGAACATCTTTAATTGTCCATACATCCCAAATCATCACTTCATACGCTCATGGCTTTTGCTGTGTAGCATTTGCCCAAACGTGACACACCTGATGACTAACTAATTAAAGAAAATGAAGCCATTACATATTACCATCTGCTGGACTATGTTGTGCATTGAAGAGAAACTAATGGACCTGTGTGTATATACCCCTCCCTCTGTGTGTGATGAACACTTCCAACCTGTATATTCCTCCTTTCCTTTTTTTTGCATTTATTTGAAGGAACTGTATGTAGACTGTGGACGCACTATGAGTGCTACACAAATGCAAAAAAAGTTTCATACGCAAAAATTATAGTTCAATTTCACTTTGCATCTATTGCAAATGAGTGAAAAGGGGGGTCGTCCTGGGTACGACGTTAAACTGCAACCGTCGGGTCGTCATCGGCGAATAAACCGGCACCCCCACCTGAACCCTTGGGTTGTCGTGAGGAGGGTGTGTGGACACCCAGCAGGACTAAAAACAAAACCTGTCAAAGGGCGGATGAGTTCCTCTGCAAACCAACAGCCATCCATACCTGGACTGGAGAGGAGACAGGGACCACTAGGTACTCCCCCTACTGACACACAACGATGACTCAACCTGTTAAGGCATCAGCTGTGCTCCTATGACCGCCATAGGTTACAGAACTGATTATGATGATGAGGAAAAAAGGGGATCAAAAACAAGTTTGGGGCACACTTTTTCTTCTGTGTGTACAGCCTGAGATAATAGGTGATCTGTACAGAGCTGAATTTGTAAAACCAAAAGGATTCATGTTGTTCTTCTGTAGCAGTCCCCCCCCCCCCATAACAAGTGGACAAGAAAGACTTTCTCATTGGCAATACATCATTTAAAGCGTGATTTGATTCAGTAAAATGTTTTACCACCGGGGACGTAAACAAGGCCAAGTCGATAAATGAATTGCATTATTTGAATAACAGGTGATGCAGCTTTTAATTTTGATTACAGTTCCTGATCTTTCTCAAGTCAACAGGTTACTTTTCATTATGGTACCCTCTTTGCCTACGATGTTTCTATACGGGAAACAGCTTTTTATAAATTCCTCTTGTGCATATTGTGATCGGTCCAATACTACTACCACCACTACTGCTACTACTACTACTGTTGGCTGCTCCCGTTAGGGGTCGCCACAGCAGATCATCCATTTCCATCTCTTCCTGTCCTCTGCATCTTCCTCTGTCACACCGGCCACCTGCATGTCCTCCCTCACCACATCCATAAACCTCCTCTTTGGCCTTCCTCTTCTCCTCTTCCCTGGCAGCTCCATATTCAGCATCCTTCTCCCAATATACCCAACATCTCTCCTCCACACATGTCCAAACCATCCCAATCTTGCCTCTCTTGCTTTGTCTCCAAACCGTCCAACCTGAGCTGTCCCTCTTAATATACCCGTTCCTAATCCTGTCCTTCATCACTCCCAATTAAAATCTTGGCATCCTCAATTCATTGTGATCGGTCCTACAGATTGAACAAATTTCATGAACTTTTTTTTAGACAAAAAGATCTTGTCTGGAATATGTCTGGCCTAGGGATGGATCTGACGCCAAAACACACGTGTGTTCATTACAGAAGATCTAATCAGGTGCCAGTTTTAGTCACAGTGTAATTAACAGAAAACGTTTTATAATTTAACAGAGCTGTGATCAGTCCTCTTTTATCAAACACTCTGCCAATAAATGCCATAAGAACTTTATCATTTTTACCTGCGATCCCATTTGTGCTTTTGTATCAGCATTGTTTTGGATCCAGCACCAAGTGAAATAGTAGTCCACATGGCTGCTCCTTCTCCTCTTCTTCCGCTTCCGCTTCTTCTTCTTCTATTTTATTGGCGAATTGCAACCAGTTGGAGCATTATCGCCACCTACTGTTACATTAAAGAGTCCTTAATTTATATCCTTCCCATCAGGCCAGTATCCTTGAGAAAGGTGAAGATATATTTAAGTACATCATTCCCAGTGTTCCTTGTGAAAACCGAGTTTAGGTCCATGTGCATAATTCCTTTTTGTTCTTGCATATGTTGGGCAAATACAAAATACATGTTCTATAGTCTCTGGTTAGTGGCAGATATCGCAGTTCCCAGTTTGATGTTTCTTGATGAGCTGCGATGAGGAATTCAGTCTTGCATGACCTAATCTTAACCTGCTCATGATGTTCTGTCCTCTCCTGCCCTTCACCCACGTCCTTCCTACTCCTACTTCCTGTTGGATCCGGTACACATGTCTTCCTTTTCGATTACTGTCCCATAATTCCTGCCACTGTGCCTTGATTTTGTATCTTATAAATGATTTTGTTTCTGCTTTGCTGATTGGTACTAACATTTCTACATGACTTGTCTTCAATCTGTTTTTGGCTGGTTGGTCCACTGTTTCATTTCCCCTAATACCTACATGAGCTGGTATCCACATACACTGAGCATCTATTCCCAATCTAACAATCCTGGATAATAGCTGTAATATTTCATAGAGAATATCTTGTCGACAGTTTGAAGATGTATTTTTCAAGCTATTTAAGGCTGCACTGGAGTCTGAGCAAATTGAATCTCGCTTTGGTTGTATCTCTTCTACCCACTGAAGAGCTAATGAGATAGCCAACATTTCTAGTGTATACACCGCTAAGTGATCACTCGCTCGCTTTTTCACTCTGACCTTTAACTCAGGAACATAAAACGCACAACCGCTGTTTCCATTCTCTGGATTTTTGGATCCATCAGTAAATATGTGTATATATTGTCCATATATTTCACGTATAACAGTGTTCACATAAGCCTGCACATTGATTGTATTTCTTTTTGGGTGTAAACGATCCAAAATGGAGAAATCTACTACTGGCTGAGGTAGTAACCATGGTGGAACAGCTGATATTAAAACAGTTTGGCTAATATTCCAGTCTTTGATTCTGAATTCCTTACGTATATCTGAGATACCAACACAAAAACACGCTTTTTTAAGTTTGTTACTTTCCCAACGCGTACCTAAAATCTGTTTTGTAGGATGTGAATCATTACGTCCTTGCAGAGTTGCCCAGTACTTGGCCATTAACTGTCTCCTCCTTAAATAAAGAGGTATTTCGCCAACTTATTTCTACACTACATGTGACTGCCAGAGCTATAACACGCAATATAAGAAATACTGCAGTACTGACACTAGTTAATTTCATTGATATCGCTGCATACAACCCAGTGCTGGCAAATATGTTTTTCCCGTTTGTGACTAGCATGCAATGGAAACTGCAAAGTGAATGAGATAGGACATGGTTGTTGTTGTTGTGATGTGAATGTACCCTGACCTTGCTACTAGAATTCACGTTGCTGACAGTGGATTGCAGTGAGCCTTCACCTCCCAACCCAAATAATCCCAATCTAACGGAAACAAAAACACACAAACACACTTTGTAAAGTCAAAACAACCATAAACTCCATTTTGCATTGCACATTGAACATGCAGCCCACCTATATTCACACACACACACGGAGACACAAGCCCACACACACACACATCCATGGCCATTAACTGACTGCCTTTCCTTATCTAACAAAATAAGACAGAGTGATCTACACTCTGAATGCCCCCTACCCTTGAAAGAGGTCATTGGCTGTGCAGCTACACCAAAGCACATGTTTCATCCATCTCCTTTCCATTTCCACTGTCACGAAGCCCCATTAATCCAGGCAACTGAGCTCATTTGGCCCCATGAAAACTCATCCAACATCTCATCATAAACCCACCCTTATTTGATTTATCATGAGACCGGTTGTTTATTTTTTTGTCTTTCACCGCCACCACTGTACTTATTCACTTGGATGAATGTGGAAGGGCGGAAAACAAATACACTTTACCGTCCTTCAGCCACACATCATCACAGACAGGCTGAAGAGGCTAGTCTGTCCTCGCCTGCAGGTTAAAATTCAAGTGAAGGACACAAGAAACAAAAAACAAATAAATAAATAATGATGGCAGGTTCAGTTAGAATGCGTTCGGCAAGTCCTGAAAACTAAAACAAAGAAATTGGGGCGGCATGGCTCAGGAGGTAGAGCAGGTCGTCTAGTAATCGGAAGGTTGCTGGTTCGATCCCTGGCTCCTCCAGAGAGCATGTTGAAGTGTCCTTGAGCAAGACACTCAACCCTTAACTGCTCCTGATGAGCAGGTTGGCACCTTGCATGGCAGCCTCCACCATCAGAGGGTGAACATGAGGCATATAATTTAAAGTGCTTTGAGTGGTCGGTTAGACTAGAAAAGCGCTATATAAATGCAATCCATTTACCATTTTTAGCCCATTTAAATTGCAAAAAACGTTTTACAATTTCAAGTACAATGTAAAAGACTGTTCAGCTCCCTGCGAGTGCCCCTTCAATGGGTCGATCCATTAACTTTCTGATAAATTGTTCCCCACTTCAGAAAAATGGAAAACAAAAAACAAATGGTTGTTTGCTATCAATTACTAAAGTAGAAATTGAAAAATGAGAATCAGTCATTCATTTTACCCATAGATTTTAAACTAAAGATGTTGACACTACTACTACTACTTTCGGCTGCTCCCGTTAGGGTTCGCCACAGCGGATCATCCATTTCCATTTCTTCCTGTCCTCTGCATCTTCCTCTGTCACACCAGCCACCTGCATGTCCTCCCTCACCACATCCATAAACCTCCTCTTTGGCCTTCCTCTTCTCCGCTTCCCTGGCAGCTCCATATTCAGCATCCTTCTCCCAATATACCCAGCATCTCTCCTCCACACATGTCCAAGCCATCTCAAACTTCTCCCTTGCTTTGTCTCCAAACCGTCCAACCTGAGCTGTCCCTCTAATATAATCGCTCCTAATCCTGTCCTTCTTCGTCATTCCCAATGAAAATCTTAGCATCTTCAACTCTGCCACCTCCAGCTCCACCTCCTGTCTTTTCATCAGTGCCACCATCTCCAAACCATATAACATAGCTGGTCTCACTACCATCTTATAAATCTTCCCTTTAACTCTTGCAGGTACCCTTCTGTCACAAATCAGTCCTGACGCTCTTCTCCACCCACTCCACCCTGCCTGCACCCTCTTCTTCACCTCTCTTCTGCACTCCCCGTTACTTTGGACAGTTGACCCCAAGTATTTAAACTCATACGCCTTCGTCACCTCTACTCCTTGCATCCTCACCACTCCACCGTCCTCCCTCTCATTCACACATATGTATTCTGCCTTGCTCCTACTGACTTTCATTCCTCTTCTCTCCAGTGCATACCTCCACCTCTGGTTTTGATTTTTAATTTTCAGAGTTTCTGGTGTCAAGTTTTCTGATTTCAATTTACTTATGTAACTGCTTCTAGTAACTCCGCTGGGTAAAGCTTTAAATTACAGGTCGTTCATTACACAGAAATAACCAGGTAATGTACAAGTAAAATAGATGTAATTGAACAATGACGACTGGTAAGTATTAAGTAATATATGAGTAAAGATGGCGACAAGATGGAGACAAGATGGTGTCGTGTTATGGGGACATGGTGCTCCACTACCACCTGTCTGTTTGTTTTCTATGTTTTTGTGGACTGAATGTGTTGACTGCCAAATCAAATATGATAGGCTTGAATCCATGAGTAACTTCCAATCAGTGCTGGAAGACTCCTCAAGTGACTTAGTTACCACAGATGCGAAGTCAAGGGATGGCTACAGCCACCGACATCTGTAGCACAGGAAGCAGGGGAGGAGAGCCGGATTCCTAGTTCGGCTTCGCCATCCTAAACATTGCACACCGCTTCCTAGTAAAATACTGTCCAACGTTCACTCCCTGGTTAACAAACAAGATGTGCTGCATATCCTCACACACAGCAGACAGGACACTGCAAACTGTTCTGTGCTGTGCTTTTCGGAAACTTGGCTGAACCCAACCACCCCGGACTCGACACTACACAAAGAGGGCTGTTCCCTGTAACGGGCCAACCGCACCAAGGATTCGAACAAACGGAAGGGCGGAGGTGTGTGTTTTTATATCATTCAGAGGTGGTTTAAAAACACTAAAACTCTGTCACAGTTACACTGTACGGAGTTAGAGTCACTCACCATCAAGTGCAGACCTTTCTATGTGTCCCGGGAGTTTTCCTCCATCATACTGATCTCCTCCACAATACTGATCGCTGCCTGCATTCCACTGCAAGCTGGGACGTCAGCTGCTGCCCAGAAGTTAGTGAGCCACGTTATGAATACTGAAAACTCGCACCTGGACTCGGTGGTGGTGATACTCGGTGACTTTAACCACGTTAACCTGAAAAAGACTCTACCGGGATTTAAACAGCAGATCCATGTCGCCACCATGTATGACAAAGTGTTAGACCAACGTTACAGGGTCATCTCTGATGCATTCCTTTACATGGCTTGGTCACCCCTGGGACAGTCTGATCATAACATGATTTTTCTAATCCCAAGTATCATCAAAAATTAAAACAAGTACTCGGGTGGTGAAACAATGGTCTCTCCAGGCTATGGAGAGGCTTAGATATTAGATATTACAGAGTGGTCTGTCTTTAAGGAGTCATGCCATGACATAGACGATTACACCTGTACTATTATGTCTTACACCTATTTCTCAGAAACTGTGTGCATTCCACCCAAGACAGTTACTGTGTTTAGTAACAAGAAGCTATGGTTCAGCAGAGAGGTTAAAATTTAATGTGAGAAGAAAAACAATGCATTGAAGAGGGACAATAGAGAACTCTACTCATTCACAAAACATGAATTGGAGCGAGCAGTGAGGAAGGCTAAGGCTAATTACAAATGCAAGCTGGAGAACAAACTCTGGGACAAGGACAGCAGAAGTGTGTAGCAGGGACTACGGCAAATAACCAAGTGTAAGGCCAAACACTCAGCCTGCAACGATGACCCCCAAGCTCCCTGATGAACTTAATGCATTCTACTGTAGTTTTGATAAAACCTCAGCTCGCCAACTAAACAGTCTGCCTACAGTGGAAGCCCCCCTGAAGTCCACCTTTTGTGACTGGAAAGCATGAGGTCAGGCGTCTGCTGCACAACCAGAGCAGCAGGAAAGCTGCAGGCTTTCTGGATCTTTATCTTGTGTCCTCAGCCAGGTGTGCTCCTGAACATGCTTCGGATCTGACTTGCATTTTTAATTGGTCTATCAACCATTGTAAAATACCAGCATGCTTTAAATCTGGAGTAATAATTCCTGTGTCTAAGAAGCCCATTGTTAGCTGTTTAAATGACTACAGGCCCATTGCCTTAACATCTGTTATAATGAAATTGTTTGAGGATATAGTATGTAAACATCTGTCCAGTGCTGTGCTAGATCCCAATCAGTTTCCGTACAGGGCCAATAGCTCGGTGGATGATGCTGTATCCCTCTGTCTCCACTTCATTTTGCAGCATCTAAAGGCACCTGCCACCTATGCTTGGGCACTGTTCATTGACTATTGCTCAGCTTTTAATACAATCATACCCAAAAGACTATATAACAAACTTTTGCAGCAAGCTTCAATCAGTCTCTGTCTCTGGGTCTTGGATGTCTTACTGGGCAATAACAATAGATTTTCAAACTCACTGACCATTAGCACAGGTGCCCCTCAGGGGTGGGTCCTCTCACCTCTGTGCCACCCATTATACACCAATAACTGTAATTCACACTCTGACACAGTAAAAACGACCAAGTTTGCTGATGATACAACACTGGTGGGACTGATTTCCTGTAATGATGAGACAGCTTGTAGAAAGGAGTTCTCTTCTCTTGTCGACTAGTGTTGAATTAACAATCTTGAGCTGAACATCAAAAAAACAAAAACAAAATACAAACAAAAAAAAAACAAACTAAAGAACTTGTGGTTGACGTCTATAAAAAAATCAGGGAGAGCTACACCGCTGGCCATTAACAACCAGGTGGTAGAGTTGGTGGATCATCTCAAATTCCTTGGGACTACAATTTCTTGCTCCTTGAAATGGGAAGGCAACTTCACCACCATCCAGAAGAAAGCTCACTACAGACTATTCTTTCTAATGCAGCTTAGGAAATTGGAGTTTCAAGGGTTGCAATGTTACAGCTCTGCAGAGCTGTAATAGAAAGTGTGCTCACTTTCTCAATAATTGTATGGTATGGAAATTCTACAGCCCATGAGAAAAAAACTGTTGGACAGAGTCGTACACACAGCTTCAAAACTAATTGGCTATGAACTCCCCACCATTTCTGAATTACATATCGGCATTCATCGTTAAGGTTTTAAAATAAAGGACTCCTCCCGCCCATCCAATCATGTCCCTTTGCGTAAAAGACTCCACAGTATCAAGACCAGGACTTCTCACTTTCACAGTAGCACTTACCCTGTAGCAATTTGCATCCTAAATGCTTCACTGATTGCACAAGTATAGGCTCCTTAAGCACAAGCACTTTAATTTGTCACTTAAAGGGTGTGGGACATATGGTTGCATTAACTGAATTGTTGCAATATAATTGTAACAATATGTTTTTGTGGACACTCCTTGTATCTATATATAGTGTGGTTATATGTTTACTGTTATTGTCTTTGTGCACAATGAAACAAATTCCAAATCAACTACAATGTGCTCTTAAACATGATTTTCATCAAACACTGTATGGGATAAATTCACAAATTACATTGTGCCAAACACAAGTATTTTGAATCCTTTGTGGCACATGGATAAATAGTAATGATCTGTTAAACTTAAATGTATGGTGAATGTTGAAAATCCTGCTGGGTAACACAACCATAGTAAAGATGGCACCACATTTGATAGTCACCTTATATTCAAGTTTAACAGATAGTTACTATTTATCCCTGTGACACAAAGGATTCAAAATACTTGTAATTTGTGAATTTATCGTAACACTAGGTCAATCGATCTCACCACAGAACTTGAATGATCCTTATTCTCTGCTGTTTGCTATGCCAGTCACAGTTCACACTTTGGTTGTTGCTTACTAAGGACTACTTCGTCTCGCGATTGCACTTTTGTCATTTCTAAACTAAAATTGAAGCCACAGTGAAATGAAAATGAAAATGTGATTACACATGCAATCTACTCAATATAAATTCAACAAGTCCGTACTTGTTTGGACTCCATAACAGCCAGCGGCGCTTTTCATCTACTATGACACTGTGAGTCCTTGTTGAAGTGTCGCTTGCATCTCACAAAAACAGATTTGTTAATGATGAACCTTTAAGACAGACTTTTTCCCCTCTCCTCCTCTCCTTAACATGTTTCTGCTATTGAAAAAAAAAACATTACCAAACACTTGCAACCTAATCAAAAAGATCATTTTAAATATCCCTTAATGCAAGGGGTATTTAAGATGGTTAGAGGGCATCACAAACCTGTGAAAGAATGGGGCCATTGAGAAAGCTGAACATCAGCCTTCTGAGAGGGGCAAATGTTAGGGATGAACAGGGAGAAAAAAGCCACAGCTATCAATTCAGGCCTGGGTACAAAGGTACTTTGTGTGTTAGAGACCTAGCCTGGGCCGAGCTTGCTCTCTGTGTAATGTTTATCTGTCTGTAAAAGCGCTCTTTAACAATCGTGTCAGGTCCAAGGACCAGCAAATGAAACCACAGTAGCCACCTTTGACCGTCATTACCGCTGGCCTGAAACCATTACCATCGCTTTATTGCTAGCAATGTCAACCATGTCACCACCGGCCACTTTGCCTGTCCGTGTTGCCGGTAACTAAGCCACGGCCTCAGATTAAACTTGGCCTTTTAGTTCCGACTCGGTATTTCTGCAAAGCGCTTCCCTCAAAAGTTTTGTCGAAGGCTTCATCAACGCCCTTGCAGAAACACGCCTCAAACATGATGCATAATTATCTCTGTGACTCACAATGTAACTCAAAATCAGATTCAACAACACCGCTGGAAAATCCAGGGATGGAAAGTAAACCAGTGCCAATTTCAAATGGCAGGAATCAGATTTTTCATTTGTTCTGCTTGGTATTTGTTTGCTTGCAAGACACGGCTCAAAATCAGTACTAAATCCGCCACCGGTAACACCAGAGAAGCATTTGAACTGGTCGTCATGTATAGACACATTTGTCTTCCTTCCCCTGAAAGTGTATCTGAGAAAACTTCATACACGGCGATGCCATGTATCACTGGTGGAGGAGAGAAATGACTGGATAGGTTTGGACTGGTAAGGCCCCTGCATCAGCGGGATCCTTGTTTGCACCGAGACTGCAAGCAAGACCACAAGGCTGCATCACATGCAGCTCCATGCAGGGACGGTGATACAAAGATGCACGCAGAAGGAGATTACCACCCTGAAATGAGCATGATTCATGGATGGAGGTGGAATATTATTGAGCTACATGCTTTTTGTTTGCCCAGTATATGCTGAAACCCTGCCACTGACACAGCTATTGCTGCTAGCAGAGGATGAAGTGATTTATTCCAGCAGAAGGATCGTGCAGCAGTGTCTATGGAAGTAATTTGCCTTTTGGTGATGTTGAATCCTGTGCACAAAGCAGATCTCAGTTAAGGTCTAGCAAGGCATCATTCAATACTTATCTCTTGTGATGATGATGTGAAACAGCTAAACTATAAAGAATAACAAATTGTGCAATGTTCATCTTGCAGAAATATAATGCACCAAGTTTTCACAGTCAATTTCATAACAAAAAAAATTCAGAATTTCAGCAAATGCAAAAAGGTAACTGAATAAACCAATAAGCAAGTCACAATAGGGATGTTTGCCATATTGAGAAGACGTTAGTGAAAGGTGTGGCAGATACTTCCACTAAAAGTCTTCTCGCTTTTCAGTCATTCCCAAGGGTCTATAAAGATCTATCCTCCAAGACTCAACTCATGTCCCCCTCATACAAAAGAGAATTTCTACAACTGATAATAAAGGGGGAAGAGATGCGATCCATTCCTTTTATGCCATTTTTTTTATATCATATCTGTATTAAATTGATCTTTGTGTCTTCTCTCTGTTCAGCATTTCCCTCCTTATCATCCATGGCGGTTTCATTCCTTTCAACTGGTTGACTTGGACCATACCAACATTCGCTTGGAGGATCCCGTCTACTTTCTTCATCTGCACAAGTCACTAAGAAGCACGCCTCCTCTGACTTTATCATCACCATTTCTCAAAGCGTTGAAGATGGATTCTCAGGCTGACAAGGCCCATTGAGCTGACAAACCATTAAAAGAAAAGTCTTGGAAAGAAGGAACCCATCCATCGTTTTATAAAAGGACATTTACCACAAGTCAAAATGGTGTTTTAACTTGGCCGGCAAACAATTTCAAATTCAAATATCTATGTGTGTGTATATAGCTATGATACTGGGTAATATGAAAAATATTCCCATGATAATCACAGGGAATTTTACATGATAATGATGTATCGCGAAATATGCTTGCATATGTAAAAATACCATATCCAAGAATCCAGCTGAGATTCATCACATTGAAATTTTTGGCAATGTAAAGCATGAGAATGATAATAATAATTATTATTATTATTACACACACACACACACACACACTAGATCTATAAGCAGGGGTGGCACGGTGGCCTAGTGGTTAGCACTTTTGCCTCACAGCAAGAAGGTCCTGGGTTCAAACCCCGGGGTTGTCCAAGCTTGGGGGTCATCCCAGGTCATCCTGTGTGTGGAGTTTGCATGTTCTCCCTGTGTCTGTGTGGGTTTGCTGCGGATGTGCTCCGGTTTCCTCCCACAGTCCAACGACATGTAGGTCAGGTGAATCGGCCGTCCTAAATTGTCTCTAGGTGTAAATGTGTCGGCCCTGTGATGGACTGGCAGCCTGTCAAGTCAAGTCAATTTTATTTGTATAGCCCAATCCAGGGTGTTCCCCTGCCTGCCACCCATTGACTGCTGGGGTAGGCTCCAGCATCCCACGATCCTACGTAGGATAAGCGGCTTGGATAATGGATGGATGGAAAGTGTCCCTAGATATGAATGACTTGTGAGTGATTATGTTAAGGAATCAGGAACACTTTGTCATTTCCCTTCATGTAGTTGCATACATGAAATGAGACAAAATGCCGTTTCCCCCAGCCACAGCATTACAGCACAAAGACAAAAACATACCCAAAAACTACAAGAACACACATATCCAAACTAACACATATATCCAAACTAAACAAAAAAATCACAGTCCAAGGGAACGAACACCAGCCAGGATGACTGTTGGAACCGCCGGTCTGCATGGGTTAGCAGTTAGCTAAGAGAACCTGTCACAGACCTGCAACCTTTCCATGGTGTCTCCCTGCCTTCTGCTTCCTTCTCCATCCCTGTGACCCTGAGTTGGATTAAGCAGGTATAAATAATGAGTGACGTATTATCATTTGCTCAACTTTCCTCTTGATGGTAGGAGAGTGAGTTACATAAGAGGAGAAAAACACTCCAGAATAGTGGACCGCTCTGACCAAAATTGACATATAGACATTTCCATTTTCCATGAAGAGAGAGCAACAAACTCAGAATGACCAAATAACTGGTTGGACTCAATCCCCTTACTAACTGTTTGAAGTAAATCTATATTTTTACATAGCCCATCATTGCTTCGACTACAGTGTTATTGCTCTGTTCAACTATAATGTAATGTACCCATTTCTCACAGTAATAAAAGTACGGCACCGTTTCCACAGTTGACATCAAAGTATAACCAAGTGTGGTATTATTATATGGGCTAAAAGTCCATTACATTAATTCAAACAGTAATAGGAGGAAAACACAGCGCTCGGTAGAGCTGTGATATATGACAATGTATATTGCGTGACAATAGAAAAATGTCTATTGTTTCATATTATTCTCTATTGTTTAATTCGTTGTCGCAAATCCCACTCTTTACGGCAATATATTTTGTCCATCTTTTGCACGGATTACATTAGTAAACTGCTGTCATTGGCTTTTTACTTGCAAAGCTTTTATTGTACTCACAGTAAGGTAACCGGTGTAGTTGTCATCAACTCTCCACTGCTGCCTGTCTCTCCTCAGCCACGCCCGTGGTGAAACAGAGAGCAGAGGAGAGGACACAAGAAACTAACGCGACCTCCCTATTAAGACTTGGACCCCCCCCCCCAAAAAAAAGGTCAAAATAACAGGTTGGGGGGGGGGGTTAGAAACATTTATATAGCCTTCTTACCTTTAATCGTAAATATTACAATATCCATCCATCCATTATCTGAACCGCTTATCCTGCTCTCAGGGTCACAGGGATGACTGAGCCTATTCCCATATTTTTGCCTGGAAGAATCTTGTAATGTGATATCAGACACCCCTAAAATGGACCACACCTTTTCTCAACCAGGATTTAGTTGACCGTCTCGTCTGCCTGCCTCAATGCGGCTCGCATCCTCATTAAAGTTTATGCTCACGTGCGTCATGCAAGCCAATGGAGATGCTGTGCGTTAACGTAAGTAGCTAGCTATTTAGCTATTTCGATACACTTCATTTACCTTTACAGTTTCTGAATTACACTGTGTAAAGTGTCTATGGATCAACGCTAACATTAGCTCGTTTCTGACTTTAGCCTTGTGGTTTAGAACTAACGTTAGCTAGCTAAAGTTAACGTTTGCCTTACCTAACATTAACTAACTAATGTTAGCTAGCTGATAGCGTGCCCTTTCATTTCCAATGTTGGCTAAATAGCTAGCTAGTTTAGCCTATGGCTTGGCATTTTTATTACCCATATAAAAATGTCATATCTTATGTTAGTTAACAAAGAATTAGTTGTTGTAGAGCTATGTTTTGACATCAGTGTAGAGTCTATTATTTCATGTTAATAGTATTTTGTGTGGCTGTGGCAGCTTAGTTAGTCATTTGCCTTTTTGATATTTGCTTTTGTCATAGGCACCCCTTTGTTTTCACTCAGGAATGCAGGAGTTTTATCTGGTTTGGTAATTGAACAACATTAAAGGTCATATGTGCTGAAGGATGAATAATTGTATTCAAATGTAGTAGTTCAAATGTATTACTACTTTAATGAACTCTGATTAGATTTCATTCACAGAGTCAACAGGAGCAAGAGGAGAGGAGATATCCGGCACTTTTTTGGTGCTAAAAAAAAAAGAGCAAGTTGAAACTTGTAAGAATTCGGGCTTAGAGATGATAACGCAGCCTGTATTTTCTGTGGTTGTCATGCAGGCTTAGTACTGAGCAGGATAGTATGGGTGATGGTGAGTTTTACATTCATGTGCTGTTGTATTAACGAATCAGAGGGAGGTCAGAATGACAGTCATGAGGCAGGAGGAGGTAAAGAGGCCCGTGAGCAGGCAGGACCCAGTAGCAAAGAGATGAGTTACAAAGTAGACTGCACTGTGTGCCATCATACCAGATATTTAGGCAGATAGTACTTTCAGAAACTGATGGGGTGCACAATCACACCCTGCTGTTCTCAACTAATATGCTAAGACTTTTAATAAAGTGTTGGGTACCGATAGTAAAGAATGACAGTGATGATGTGGAATGAGATGATGTGGTATGTCGATTTATTTTTTCTATTATTTTCATAGTAAGAAAACAGCTGACAAATTTAGATTACTGGGTGGTCTACGCCTTTAATGTTAGTCAGGCACAGGCCTAGATGCTATATAGTAGTAACGCATCTGCCTACCTCTTTGGCATGTTGATAGTGTCTTTGGTGCTGGTACAGCATTGTGTGGGCCTGTGTTTGAGTGGAAATGATGGTCTGCTGTTGTTGTTTGTGTGTGTGTGTGTGTGTGTGTGTCTGATTTGCTGGCAGTTTTGCTCTAGAATACTTTGCTGGTGACCCCTGACTCCAAAAGATGTTGTGTGTTATGAGCTAGTGTAATGGATTTGCTTTATAATCATCTTCAGACTGCAGACATCATGTTAAACAAGCAAGATATTGTAAGGATCCTAAGACTTCAGCTCACTGAAGCACAAGCCTGCGCAGTACTGGGTTCCCTTTGTGCCCTGGAGAAAAAGCTGACCCCCCCCCCCCAATTGTCATTGTATAGTTCGTGCTCTGGCTCCATCCATTATCCAAGCCGTTTATCCCAATTGGAGTCATGTGGATGGTGGAGCCTATCCCAGCAGTCATTGGGTAGCAGATGGGGAGACACCACGGACAGGCCGCCAGTCCGTCACAGGGCCCACACATTCACACCTAGGGACAATTTAGTATGGTCAATTCAAATCACCTGACCTACATGTCTTTGGACTGTGTCTTGGGACTGTGGGAGCACCCGGAGGAAACCCACGCAGACATGGGGAGAACATGCTAACGCCACACTCTGGACACCAAGGCAAAATCTCAACTCAAAAAAAGACGTTGGAGCCACCAGCATGAACTGTGCATATCCATCGGAACAAATGCACCTTTGAACCAGCAGATTCACTTCCAAACAGCCACTTTTGTCAAACGTGAAAACACTATAAGCAGGTATCATACCCACTGTTTATTGCAGAAACTCACAGCTCCATAAAAGATGATTGAACACGGAACAAAATGCAATTATTATTGCACGATTTCCTTGTTGTTTTTTTTGGATAATGCCCTCCCGCATCATCGGATAATCTACCAAAGCATTGTTGTATCTGATTACACCATTTAAAGCAGTGATTAGTTATTGTGACTATTCATGTACAAACATGTGAAAAGCAAACCGTTTCGTGCCATAGTGCCATAGAGCAACACACATGCACCTTTGTGACGGTATAAAAGAAAAGAAAACAATCAATTAGGAAACCATTATCATAATACTCATACATAAAGAAATATACATGCATTCACAGGGTAAAGCACTCATGTATACTACAATAGCAGGAACGAAAAAGTCCCTTGAACAGGCTCTGGATTAGCATGCTTTAACTTTCAGCACAGACCTGCAACTGCAAAGGGCAAAAGTTGGGGCAAGCACAATGACCTTCCAAGTCAAAAATCTGCACGGTCCAAAATCGAACAATCATTTCTTGAGAGAGATTTTTTTTCTCCCCTTTTCTTTCTTTCTGTGCTTGGACCTGCTGAACCAGCTTAATCTACTCAACCTCCCAGCTTAGGAGTCATGGTTTTGATCCTGGCCCTGCATGTGGTTTCTGCACACACGCCATTTTTCTGTGGGTTTTCTCAAGGATTTTATTTCAAAGACATGCAAGTCATATAAGCTGGAGACTCCACAACACCCACAAGTATGATTGTGCATTTTGGGACTGTGATTGTCAGGCTTTCTCCTCGCCTTTCCCTGCCGTTCCCTATTGGCATAGTACTTTATGCCTGACCCGGCATAAGAGGCTGTAGCCCTCCCCATGACCCTGGAAAGGTGCAAGCTAGAGAAAACAATAAGAGTTGTTGGATAGTTGGTTAGATGGGTAGTTTTGCTGTTTTTGTTTTTTTCCTGTATGTCTTATAGTTTTGATAACTGGAACTCTGCACTGTTTGAAGAACCCCACTATGGTGCCTGTCCACAAAAAGCCCAGATGACTAAAGGCCAGTCACCTTGACCTCTGCAATCAAAAAGATAATTTGCTGAAAGCCCACAATCATAGACCTTGTTTGCATCAAGAACAAATCCATAGTCTATGCTGCTGACATAGCACTGAACTTCATAATATAGCATATATTCATATCATAACTTCATATTATAACTTCATATTACATTATATTAGTTGGTCCTGGGTTTGAACCCCGGGGTTGTCCAGCTTTGGGGGTTCATCCCAGGTCGTTCTCTGCGTGGAGTTTGCATGTTCTCCCCGTGTCTGCGGTGGGTTTTCTCCGGGTGCTCCGGTTTCCCCCACCATCAAAAAGACATGCATGATAGGGTTAGTACTCCGATCTGTCCCCCTGACCGAGGCAATGGAAAGAAGATATGGAGTTGGTCCCCATGCAGCACCCGGGGACCAGCCCGGGGCTGCCCACTGCTCCTAGCTACACAGCTAGGATGGGTTACATGCAGAGTGTAATTTCCCCACGGGGATCAATAAAGTAACTCAAAATCATAGAGGAAAAATAAATAAAAAACTAGTATTTTGAAAGTCTGGGGCCCTACTTTAGGATAAAGGTTGTGAACTTGAGCTCTGGATGGATTCAGCATGCCACCCGAGCTCATGCGGCACTGCTCAGCTGATGCTTCCAAATTCGATTTTAATCAGATTAAGGCAATCATTCGATAATTGCAGCTGCCATGTAAACACCTTAAGTGAACTGTCTTAACTTAAGGTTGAAATAAACACACACATGGTGTGAGGAACAGGGGTAGATTTTTCGTTTGATTTGCTTTGTATACACCTCTATCGGATTTCTTTCTGAGAACCGGTTGTGCGCATGGACCAAAGGGTTTGGGACTCCCGCTACTGACACCTGACCCAGAAACAACAGCCACATTTCTGGAGTGAGACTGAAGCGACGTATGTGCTCAATAAAAAGAAGGAGCTTACAAAAGGTTTTGGGGCGGGTGAAACAACAGAAACACAGGCGTTTTCTGAAAAGCTGAAAACAATGTTGGAAGCGGGGTCACGGGCAACGTAACCCCCATTCCGTCATTCGACCATCCGACCCGTCTTGTAAACTTGGATCACTGAAAGGATCGTGTAATTATTGTAAAGATGCCGGAAATAACCACAGATTTCACGAGAGGTCTTCCCCTGCGCCCCACCCGCCTCCTATTCCTCGCTCCTCCTCTCTCCCCCGCAGAGTGCAACGGCTCAATAGCCTCCGCTGAGCTCTTCGAGAACCACAATCATCCCTCTTCAATCTCCCCCAATCTCCAATCTCCCCCAATCTCCAATCTCCCCCAATCTTCAATCTCCTAAAGGTCCTCAAGTGGGTGAAGAACATTAGCTCTTTAATCAAACGAGGCCCGGCAGAGGGTGTATTTCCTGTGGCGGTCATCTCCCACAGATGGTCCACTGTTTCACATCCATCACCGACCGCGTCCACCCTCACAATCTCCAACCGGTCATCTAGCATGCACCAGCCAGCTCATGGACAGCTCAAAGTAGCCAAAATGCGAGGCGCCGTGCAGTCGGCAAAGGAAAACAAAAACTGCTCGCAGTCAACCCCATCTTGACAATCCTTTGTGGAGGACAGACATTTTATTTGTCATTGTGAGCGAGCACACAATGACATCCATCCTCTGCGTTTAACCCAGCCTGTGGTAGGGGCGCCGTGGGCAGCCACGGTGTAGTGTCCGGGGACCAACTCCAGTTCTTCCTTCCACTGCCTTGCTCAGGGGCACAGACAGGAGTGGTAACCCTGACATGGAAAGCGGAGCACCCGGAGGAAACCCACACAGACACGGAGAGAACATGCAGCCTCCACACAGAAAGGACCTGGGACGGCCTGGGGTTCCAGCCACTGATAATAATAATAATAATAATAATGGTAACTTTACACAGCACTTTTCTGAAACGATATTACAAAGTGCTTTACAGAGAAATAAAACCAAGGACCTCCTCGCTGTGAGGCAACAGAGCTAACCACTGGACCACCATACTGCCTGGGGACTTCTGGTCCACGAAGCATTTGGACCAAATCGCTGCCAGACCCCCTTCACCTCGGACGCCACATTTATTCGACGCTTTCCTGCCTGAAAAAAAAACAAAAAAAAACAACGGGCACCAGCAAAGTTTTTCTTTGCAAACGACGGCTCTTATCAGTAATTGAACTGCACACCTCTCTTGACTCCCTGCCACGCTTTCTTTTTTAACCCTCTTATTTACTTTGTCTCTCGACCCCTTACTTCACCCCGAAATACATAATTACTCTACTACTGGGGTACAGCACGTACTGCGGCTATTAATCAGGCTTCATCCATAAGTTCCACTTTGTATCAACTTCCAAGGCTCTGTGGCTGACAGTTACACCTAAGTTACATTGTATCATATTGACGAACTCTTCAAAACTGTATATTGTGTTTTATGTTTGTGGTGAAGCAGTGTTCTGTCATGTGACTACTGAATGGTAGAGGCACTTCTCACTCAAACTTTGTGGTATAAATTTTATACCCCCCCCCCCCCTTTTCCTCCCAATTATACTTGGCCAATTACCCCACTCTCCCGAGCCGTCCCGGTCTCTGCTCCACCTCCTCTGCCGATCCGGGGAGGGCTGCAGACTACCACATACCTCCTCCCATACATGTGGAGTCGCCAGCCGCTTCTTTTCACCTGACAGTGAGGAGTTTCACCAGGGGGACGTAGCGCGTGGGAGGATCACGCTATTCCCCCCCCCCAGTTCCCAGGCGCCCTGACCAACCAGAGGAGGCGCTAGTGCAGTGACCAAGACACATACCCACATCCGTACACATTGTACAGCGTAGGTTCGTTGTCAACTTATTGACTGCTAACCCGTGCAGCTTTTATCAAAACCACATCATGTCCAACCTGAGAGAGAAGCTGAGGGCCCTCAGACACACACAGACACACACAGACACACACTCTTTCTTTACATGCTCTGACAAGTCAACTACGTAACTGGAAAACCTGAAGTGCGCTTTTATTATGGCCTCGTATCTGTCTGTATGTGTGTGAGGGAGTCTTGTTGTATGCTGCTGTGTGTGTCTATGTGTGTGTGTGTGTGTGCACACCACACACACAGACACACACACCAACAACGGTGAATAATCAATCACACTCAAACAGAATAGTGACGTGAAAGACAGACTGCATCGCACCACCTTTGTAAAGTGGATGGGGATTGTGTGCACACGTGTGCTCTGCGATAGTCACTAAAAGAGAAGGCCTGTCGGCCGTGACACCAGGAAGTAGCGCGGCAGCTACATCCTGGTGTCACCTCTCAGGGGAACCTCCTGGGACTGACGGCGAGTTAACGTCCGCTCTTGCCGAGGACGTCCACATTCAGACCTCACTCAGGCGGAGTACACCACCTCCCGTCTACCTGTCTCATCTCCCCACCGCCTGACACACTCGGCCCTTCCCACCCACCCACCACCCATCCATCCATCCTTCCAGTATCCACCTTTCACACCCTGAGCGGATGACCCTCGCCGTCTCAACACAAAACTCCCCCAATAACAGGCGATGCTTTGGGCTTTGTGGACCGCAGTGTCTTCATTCAGACCATTTTTAACTCCCGTTTGCCAACAGCAGTGAGTCATTCCCTCCCTTCTGCTGGGGTTTTATTTATTTATTTATCTATTTTTTAACATTTCATTTTGTCATTTTTACTCAGGGGCTTGGCAAGATAAGCGTTTCCTACCCGCCTCTGAATTACAGCTTCTCCACTGTGGAGATGTTCCCTCGCGACCTTAAACGTTATCTCGCCACGGCGGGGGCGAAGAGCGCTCCGTCTAAAACTCTGGAGGAAACCCGTTTCTGCTGGTACCTGGACTCCACCTCAACCCCTCAAAGGGGGTTGAACCTAAGTGGGTTGAACCTAAGGGGGTTGACCCTAAGGGGGTTGAACCTAAGTGGGTTGAACCTAAGGGGGTTGAACCTAAGGGGGTTGAACCTAAGGGGGTTGAACCTAAGTGGGGTAAACCTAAGGGGGTTGAACCTAAGGGGGTTGAACCTAAGGGGGTTGAACCTAGGTGGGTTGAACCTAAGTGGGTTGAACCTAAGGAGGTTGAACCTAAGGGGGTTGAACCTAAGTGGGTTGAACCTAAGTGGGGTAAACCTAAGGGGGTTGAACCTAAGGGGGTTGAACCTAAGGGGGTTGAACCTAAGGGGGTTGAACCTAAGTGGGTTGAACCTAAGTGGGTTGAACCTAAGGGGGTTGAACCTAAGGGGGTTGAACCTAAGTGGGTTGAACCTAAGGGGGTTGAACCTAAGTGGGTTGAACCTAAGGAGGTTGAACCTAAGGGGGTTGAACCTAAGTGGGTTGAACCTAAGTGGGGTAAACCTAAGGGGGTTGAACCTAAGGGGGTTGAACCTAAGGGGGTTGAACCTAAGTGGGGTAAACCTAAGGGGGTTGAACCTAAGGAGGTTGAACCTAAGGGGGTTGAACCTAAGTGGGGTAAACCTAAGGGGGTTGAACCTAAGGAGGTTGAACCTAAGGGGGTTGAACCTAAGTGGGTTGAACCTAAGGGGGTTGAACCTAAGTGGGGTAAACCTAAGGGGGTTGAACCTAAGTGGGTTGAACCTAAGGGGGTTGAACCTAAGGGGGTTGAACCTAAGTGGGTTGAACCTAAGGGGGTTGAACCTAAGTGGGTTGAACCTAAGTGGGTTGAACCTAAGGGGGTTGAACCTAAGTGGGTTGAACCTAAGGGGGTTGAACCTAAGTGGGTCGCTGGCTCTCTTTCACAGTGAACAGTGAGCTCGCTTGCTTCCGTACGTGTGAACACGCACGCGCTTGTGCAGAGGCGTCTACGCGTTGCGAGTTCGCGTGCGTTTACGTGCAACTACGAGGACTGAGTGGGGTGACGGAAGAGCAGCAGATCAGGAACTACATCCTGGGCGCCCGGATGGCGTGGCGGTCTATTCCGTTGCCCACCAACACGGGGATCGGCGGTTCGAATCCCCGTGTCTGCGGGTGGGGAGCAGGATGTGGGTATGTGTCCTGGTTGCTGCACTAGCGCCTCCTCTGGTCAGTCGGGGCACCTGTTTGGGGGGGATAGTGGGAGCCTCCCACGTGCTACGTCCCCCTGGCTGGTGAAACTCCTCACTGTCAGGTGAAAAGAAGCGGCTGGCGACTCCACATGTATGGGAGGAGGCATGTGGTAGTCTGCAGCCCTCCCCGGGTCGGCAGAGGGGGGGTGGGGCAGCGATCGGGACGGCTCGGAAGAGTGGGGTAATTGGACAGATACAATTGGGGAGAAAAAGGGGGGGGGGGGAGAACTACATCCTGCCTCTCAGCTCTGTCAGCTCTAATGAACGCTGTGCTCGGCGAGGGAGAAGCTCTTGGTGTTTAAAAGTCGGGACACAACGGATAAAGCGGACGGGCGATGCCGACAACCCGGCCATGAACCCACTGCTGGGAAACCGGGGGACCGCGTGCAAACCCACTGCAACCGGGAGAGCAGAAAATGGGCGCGGCAAAGAGAGAAATTCTGCTTTAGTCCGGCTCGGATTAAAAAGCTGGGTTTGCCATTTGGGGAAACACTACAACGTGACCTTCATCATATTGTAACGTGCATGGATAAGAAGACACGCCGGCCGCTGGCCGCTGGCTGGCGGGTCTGACCCTTTAGTCGAGCGGTTAGCGATGCCTCCTGCGGTGCGGGCGATACGGGTTCGCGTCCCGGCCGCGGCAGTTCCTGCGGTTGCGTTGTCCCCCGAATTCGCTACATTGGTGTCAGAAGTGGGATGGAGCGACCGTAAGGCCATCGGAAGCGCATGCGCCCTGAGGCGTGAAGGAGCTGATATGCTTAAGCGCGGGGACGCGCTTCCCGAAGGAGGGGGGTAGTGTAACGTGCATGGATAAGAAGACACACTGGCCGCCGGCCGCTGGCCGCTGGCTCGTGGATCTGACCCTTTAGTCGAGCGGTTAGCGATGCCTCCTGCGGTGCGGGCGATACGGGTTCGCGTCCCGGCCGCGGCAGTTCCTGTGGCTGCGTTGTCCCCCGAATTCGCTACAATATAATAAAGGTGTAATTGTTGCATATAAGGGGTTGTTGACCGTGATTTATAATGACGGTTAAAAGCTTGATTCTCAGAGAGAACTGTGTACAGCAGACGTCCTTACTCCCCAGTGTACTGGTTCCATAACTGCTGCACAGCCCGCCGTCCTCCTGCAGACTGAAAAGCGAGTGCTCATGTTGCACATCCACGGCTGCGGCCATGTTTCTGTGTGTGACCCCGCAGTCACACTGGTCAGATCTTAATGGCCCAACTTGGGTTTCACGGCGGAAAGGGAATTGTTGCTTTCACAAACTCCCCGAGCTCGTCCTCATTCCTTTGCCTCCAGTCTGCAGTTTCCTCGGATATACAATACTTCGAAAGGTTACGGTAATGCAAGAACGGCACCAAACAATCACTATGGGAATTAACTGCTTCCAAAAAAAACCCCCCACTTTTTAAAGTCTTATGCAAGCAAACCACCTACATACTCGCTCTGTATGCAACTGAAAAGACCACACATGAAGAGATATGTCCTCCGGTACGAGGAGGTTGGTTTTTTTTTCACGCAAGGTCTGAGAAATCCATTTGTGCATCCATGTACTGTCAGACCCACAAATAGCCTAATGAGCACATTTGCATGCAACCGGTCCATTTCATAATGGGCCAGTGAGGCTTAGCAGAGGCAAAGCAATTAACAGAAGAAACTACACAGTGCGAATTTGCACAAGTATTATAATTTCTCCAGCAGGCACTTATTTTTAGCCTGCAAATGACCACATTATGCGTTACCGTTGCAGCTGAGCCTTGAAACAGTTTCTCCCAAAATGAATAGAGTGGTCACTTCAGTGTCCAAGGCAATACATAGTCCAGGTGCCTTTCAACTGCCCATTCCATATCCACACAAAGCTAAAAAAAAAAATCTTAATTTCTGACCAAATAATAATCCCAAAAATAAACAACAAATAAATAATTAAAATTAAAAAAATATTAACAATAATACATTGTTTTATTATGATTTAAAAATTATTAATGTAACCGGTTATCTTCTTGCCCGGTGCGGGATTCGATACGGGGTGTACTGCACCACAAGGGGACATCGCTAACCGCTCGGCTAAAGGGTCAGACCCGTTAGCTAGGGGCTAACGTGTCTTATTAGCAGTTTACATTATTTAAAATCATTGTAATTTATTATTTAAAATTATTATTCAAAATTATAATGTGTTATTTAAAATGATTATAATGTATTATTTAAAATAAATAAATGAACTAAAACCTCCCTGAGCAGGCTGGGGCTGCAGCCAGGGTGCTGCAGCCTACACAATGCTGCATGGCTGGTAGGGCTCAGAGGGTTCACGTTACACTACAGCAACAAGTAGTCTTACTGCCGAGCACGAGACGAACTGATCCTGCCTGAGCGACAACAAGGGGTTGTGGATAAATTCATTAGACAAACATCTCGCAATGAGGGGTCACTTGAGGTAAAGAAGCACGGACGGTGAGATGAGTTACATTAACCAGAACCAACTCCTGTTACATTCCCCAACAACATCTTTTCTTTCAGCTTCTTTCAGCAGCTAGAAGGTGGCGGGCTTGCAGCTTCTTCACTTATTCTGGATTTATAGCTTCCCCCCCCCCATTTCCAAAGGGAAGTGAATGAAGCTGTATAGACAGGCCTCTCTACTTTATCCTCCCCTACAAATTTCCAGCACAGTTTCCACATTAACAGATTGAACATGTGTTGCAGAGGGGTGCGGAGGGGCTCGGTGCTAAATCCCCACTTGTCTTCTACTCTGTTTGGGACCTGAGTTGCATTTCATTGAAACAACTCCACGCAGAATAGAACTGACGGAACCGAGCTAGAATCGATCTTTCCTCAGATATGTGAATACGGTGCACCCCCCCCCCTCCAAAGACCTGTCAGCATCCTAAAACACTGTTCTGTTGTTCGGTGCATGTTGAGGTCTGTGGGTTGGGACGTGGCTTCATTTGAATACCTGTTGGCGTCCATCTGCGTTTCCCCACCAACTGTGTTTGTTTCTCGTCGATTTAAAGCCGCCGTCTCGACACGAGGCGTTAACCTTTGTGCACCTCTTGTAATTTTGGGCATCCCCCTCCCCCCCCCCACCCCGGTGATTCCACAGTGAATTGCTCCCCGTGATGTCTCCCCGTGATGTCACGAGAGCTACTATGCGAGGAGTCTGTGATTTAACGAGACTTGGAAGACACGCATCTGAACAGCGCCCCTGCAGGGCAGTCTGCTTCATGGACACTGAAACACTTGCTGCGCTGCACAGCATCCTGCACAGCCGCGACAGACACAATGGCCCCATATGATCAGCGAAGATGGATTAGAGAATGATTCTTCAAGGGGGCGAGGGGGGGCACTTGCTCTGGTTTTGGATGAGCTATGTTCGGTAAAGAGATGAGCAGCACTGTGTCAGAAACACGACAGGACGAGCCCCACTATCTCAGGACGTAATGACTATTAAGCACCAGTCGGTCAGCCACTCAATTTTCACGCGCACCTGCAAGTAGTAGTGGGCCAACGGCCGTCGTCACGTGCCAGGTTTTTTTTATTTTGCACAGATAAAAGCCTGCATATCAACATTGTCTTCACGTTGTAATGCATGAAGAAGATCACGTGGATATCACAATATGGCAGCTCTTAATTATTTCTGCGGTTTTACTGAGGGAGGGTTATATCGTCTCCCCAGCGAACTGCACAGGCCTGCTGTCTGCCAGCCTCCTCCCTGGTCGCACATGGTGCTTTCCGTGGTGCTGAAATGAAGACCAACAAAAAAGGATGGAGGGCTTCTTCTTCTTCGTCCTCTTTCAGAGCATCGGCGTTGCTCTCCAGGATTCCGACAACAAGTCATGATGCCACACTGCAAGACTATGACCACCATATTACCAGTTATTAACCACAAGAGGGGGTCATTATTAAAGTGGGTGGTGGCGTTTTTTTTTTTTTTTGTCCCCAACCTGACCATCGCAACCGTTCCCCTCAACACTCTTCGCCCTTCCCACCCATCCATCCACCCATCCTTCCATTATCCAACCCGCTTATCCTGCTGTCAGGGTCGCGGGGATGCTGGAGCCTATCCCAGCAGTCACTGGGCGGCAGGCGGGGAGACACCCTGGACAGGCTGCCAGGCCGTCACACAGGACTCTTCCCGCAACTTGGACATATAAAGCCCCCCCTCGCCCCCCCCACTAAGCTTTATGGTGATAGTTTGGTTTATTTCTGCTTCTGACCACAAGAGAACAGAGCGTTCTCTCTCTCTCTCTCTCACACACACACTATCTCTCTCTCTCTCTCACACACACACACACACTATCTCTCTCTATCGCTCACACACACGCACGCACGCACGCACGCACACACACACACACACGCCACGCAATTAACCGCCTTGCGTCGACGCAACGGTGCAATAATGCTGCTGAAGATTCGTCCAGTAAACAATCCCCCCCCCCTGAACTTGAGACATGCACGCTCGTTCCCACCCTCCATCCTCCACCCTCCGCCAGCGCGCCCCTTCCCCTCGTACCTGTAAACGCTCCCAACTATGAACCGCCAGCAGCCCGTCCACTCCGCAGCTGGGTACTAGAATTACTGGAGGAGAAGAAGAAGACCACTGCCGGTCACCCATTCCACTCAACGGCACGCGGACGGGGGTAAAGGTGACGTGCGCGCACCTTTTCGCCAGACTGAAACACTAATTGGGAGCGATGAGGATTTAAACGGCTTGGGTACAGTCGGTCTGGATCGCCTTGAGGTGCTCGCCACACAAAACGCAACGTGCATATCTGGAAGACCACCCGAACCACCCGAACCATCCCAGCCCACAATTAAACCTCCGATCGCAGCCAGCTCCCGCGGCTGGCGCGCGGTGGGGTTAAAAACGGGTGGCTGCTTACCTCCGCGGGACAGTTATCCATGTCTTGCCGGGCTGCAGCCGCTCCTTCCCGAGGCACCCGCTAATTCCACGAGACGAAGTGCGAAACCAAGTAGGAGCCGCATCGCGTCTCTCCGGCACTCCTCCACAGATTACCAGCAGCGCGCGCTCTCCCTCTCCCTCCCTCTCTCTCTCTCTCCCTCCCTCTCTCTCTCTCTCCCCACACACAAGCCGCGCTCGGAGAGAGCGACGGGACCGCGGCTTCACTGCACGTTTGTAGTTTCCCCCTTCAAGTTGTCTTAAAATAGACCGTCTCGGCTTTGTCTCGCGCAGCGGGGGACTCCGGGCGGGTCGGCTCGAGCGCGGCTCGAGCGCGGCGCGGCGCAGTCCCGTTTTGTTGGCTTGTCTTCTCCTTGCTGCTGCCGGAGGTCGCCGGTGAGAGGCGCCCCCCCTGGAAATGCCCCTCCGGTAGCAGCTGCGCCTGTTCGGCGTCAATTCCCGTCGGCAAGTCGCTGATCCGACCCGGGAAGAAGGCAGGGAAGAAGGGAGGGAGGGAGGGAGGAAAACCAAGTGTGGTAATCCCGAAAACAGGAGCGGAGATGCGGAGCTTCCCTTATCTCCTTATCGCGGGGGACGGGAACAGAAGAAAAGGAAAGAAGAGAAAACGATGGACCCGGTGTGACAGGTCTCTGCGCCTGGGAAGGAAGCTGTGAATAACTTTATAGGAAGGAAGACGCGCGCGCGCACACGCGCACGCACGCACGCACCGTTAAGTATCACGCAGCTGAAAACGGCGAGGGAGAGAGGTGCTCGGACTGACGGGAGGGAAGCAACAGAAGCGTTTTTACGCGGAGCCCGGCCTCCCCTCCCCCCTCTCCTCCCCTCTCTCCTCTCCTCTCCGGGATGCGTTGCGCGTAAAAGCGGGCAGCACGGTTGCGCGGTGGGAAGTGCGGTGTTGCCGGAGTCGCGGATTAAGGAGCGACCACGGATTAGTGCTTAAGGTCACTTAGTCTCCTGTGCTAAGTGGCCTACCAGGCTGCGGCCAGACGACACGAGCCAGGTACCCGGCTGTAAGCAGGAGAAAAGACGGCACGGGCGTCGGCATGACGCGGCAAAGACACCGTGGCGGCTCCTGTTACAGAGCGTCCAGCGCGTTTCACTGGTCACCCGCCACTCCGAGTAGGCGGTCACAGCCTACTGTGGACCTGCTGTCCCGTTCCGTCCCCGCCCACATGCTCGTTATAATTGTAAATACACAAAAACGGTACACTGGTTACACATTGTTGTTGTTATTGTTGAGGTAACATATGTGATATAGTGTGCAGCCGTGAGGTGGATGGTAGGTGACTATAAAGTGTATACTTCTGGTCCATAAGATAAAATAGTGTAATAAAGTGGGAGAGTATAGCGTTGTATGTGGGCATGATGGGTTGTGGAGTTGTGGTATGGCATATGGTCCAGTGCATGGGGCGGTTAATTAGTGGCGGTCATCATCGTCTATTAAAACCACAAGATCTACAATGCAACCCGTCCCAACAGAGAGAACCCCCGTTTTGGTGTGTTTCGTCCTTTCTTGGTGTTCCCACGATTCTCATGTTGCACTGCGTGGCCTGTAGCATGCATACAGGCTGTGCACAACATGCATCAGGCCGTAGCACTTAGCATGCAGCTTAGCAAGTGTCTGTGCTGAGCGCTCTTCTCTCCTTGCACCGGCCGCCGGTTTCCTTTAGAATCCACTTTGAAACCCCGCTCGTGACTCGCCAGACTTTACATGGCCAGGCGCCGGGGTACATCCGTGAACTTTTACCTCCTCACTGTCCAAAAAAGGCCTGTTAGCCCTACTGGGTCAGGCCTGCTAGCTCTTCCAGAGTCCAGGTCAAAGGCCACAGGGTCAAAAGGGTGATTGAGAGTTTGCTGTACTGGCACCTCGGCTTCCAGTTGGCGTTCGGTCCGCTGACACCGGTTCTGCTTCTCAGTCCTGTTTGAAGACACACTTCTTTACAGAATGGCCTGTTCACATGACAACTAGTCCCGACTTGTTTACACACACACAGCTCTGTTGTGTGCCCACCTGAGTTTAAGTCTATTTTAATGTGGACGATTTATTTTTAAACGTCTTTAATTCTGTGCTTGTATTTTGCCATCCCTGTGTTTTCTCCTGTGCGGTTGTGGTTTTCTTCTATAATTGCGATTGTTTTCAAGCTGTCTTTTGAAAGCACTTTGTGCTCCTTGCGTGGAAATACTTTTGCAAATAAAATAATCATCACTAGTATTATTGTTATTTATGTGTCACATCTCATCAGGACAACGAAATTGGGATTTCCATTTTTCCCCTCCTTTCGCTGCGTTGCACTTGTGCGGAGGAAGGACAAAACAGACGAGTTTCTGGAAACACGCCTCCGTCTGCATGCAGCAGCAGCAGCAGAGGGGAGAGGAAAGCAGGGAACAACTCCCAACTTTCACCGGCAGCCATGCAGCTGAAGACAACAAGCGTCGCAAGCAGGGGTTGAGAAGGACAACACACTGAATGCATGACGGAAACACGCCGGCTAGTGTGGTTACACATGTGCGGGTAGGCAGCTTGCATCTCAGCCAGGCTGACTGTGACCGGGACATGCGAGCAGGAACGTTTGGTGGAAAAGAGGAGGTCTGGAGGCCACGCGCCGCCCCCTCAGCTTTTTTGGCTGACAACGACTGAGTCGAGTAGGGACGCTTTCATCGACAGATGTAATTAGTCTGTGGCGTTTCCTTCCCATTTTGATTTGCGACAGCTTTATGTAGAGTTTTTATTCACTACTGACACAGGGGATCGGTGGTTTGAATCCCCATGTTACCTCCGGCTTGGTTGGGCGTCCCTACAGAAACAACTGGCTTTGTCTGTGGGTGGGAAGCCGGATGTGGGTATGTGTCCTGGTCGCTGCACTAGCGCCTCCTCTGGTAGCTCAGGGCGCCTGTTCAGGGGGGCAGGGGGAACTGGAGGGGATAGCGTGATCCTCCCACGTGCTACGTCCCCCTGGAGAAACTCCTCACTGTCAGGTGAAAAGAAGCGGCTGGCGACTCCACGTGTATGGGAGGAGGCATGTGGTAGTGTGCAGCCCTCCCCGGATCGGCAGAGGGGGTGGAGCAGCGACCCGGATGGTCTTGGATGAGTAACTGGCCAGACACAATTGGGGAGAAAAAAAGGGGAGAATTGTTATTCACATTTTCTTTTACAATGTAGTTCATTTCAACATGGCCAACCAAAGTTAGCAGCGAGCCAGGAAGTAAGGGCTTTTAGTTTTCACATTCACGGACACCTCCGCACAATTTTGGAGGCTCCGCAGAGACACAGAGGACTGCTCAGTACCACGGTTGTTAAAGGAGTGTTATCCCTACAATGCAGAGGTACATTCGAAACTCGTCGTTCTTTCCCTTTAAGAACCCACTCGACACCCTTCTTACCATTTAAAAGGGTAAAATATTCCATTGCTACAACTGTCTTAAGTGTACTTACATCGCAAAGGATTGCAGACTACACTCTCTGCAGACTTGCAAATTCAGCAGCATGCAAAATAATACCGCTCGGTAATGAGCACTGACGTCTCCCACACCCCCAGTTAAAGTATAACCGGTCAAGATTTGACAGAGACCGTGCTGAAACTGAAGTTATTGTCATAATTACATTTGTGGCAAATCTACCCTAATAGATGACAAAGCTAAAACGTCATAATTAGATGTACAACAGAAGTGTGACCTTCGGCGGGCTATAACACTGATACTTCACAGGTAAACTAGTGACTACAACCAGCGTTTACTATCCTGTGTTTGCAGAAGCCAGTTAATGAGAACGCAAGATAGTCCATTTCTAAAACCCTCTTCATTTCCCTTCGACTCAGCTCGGGGTGTTGTTACTCTACCCAGGGCCCTCGAGCTGTAGAAATTATGATAATGAGTCCAAATATGGATTTTAGCTACAGTGTAATTTCAGTAAAAATACTGCGGCCTCTTAAGATCAGACGACCGCGGCGTCCACACACTGCGTGAAATGGTATCAGGGACGAGCCGTGGCTGATTTATGTGAAGTGCAACTCACAACGACGTTGTCACAACCCAGTCTGTGTCGACAGACCGCGAGCCAAAGACGAAAAGAAAAGAGGGGAATCTGATCACTTCTTTATATCAAGACAAAAGGAACGAGCAAAAAAGAAAGGACAAACTGGACACTTGGCAGGACAAACCAACACATCCAACCTCAAGCACGAATAAAGCAAAAATAATAAAATAACAAGTAATGAGAATTAAAATGGCCAAATGCGACACTGGTTAAGGGGGCAGGGGAGGCTACAAGGGCGATGCTGACTTCAGTGTGTCCTGAAGTGGTAGTGTCAGCTGGTAGGACCACACCAACAACACTAGAAAAATCAGCTTCAATCTGAGGAGGACAGTTTCTCCCCCCCCCCCTTTTTTTTCCTCCCCAATTGTACTTGGCCAATCACCCCACTCTTCCGAGCTGTCCCGGTCGCTGCTCCAGCCCCTCTGCCGATCCGGGGAGGGCTGCAGACTACCACATGCCTCCTCCCATACATGTGGAGTCGCCAGCCGCTTCTTTTCCAATGAGGAGTTTCGCCAGGGGGACGTAGCACGTGGGAGGATCACGCTATTCCACCCCCAGTTCCACCTCCCCCCTGAAAAGGCGCCCCGACTGACCAGAGGAGGCGCTAGTGCAGCGACCAGGACACATACCCACACCCGGCTTTCCACCCGCAGACACGGCCAGTTGTGTCTGTAGGGACGCCCGACCAAGCCGGCGGTAACACTGGGATTCGAACCGCCGATCCCCGTGTTGGTAAGCAACGGAATAGCCCACTACCCTACCCAGATGTCCCAGAGGAGAGTTTCTGATACTTACTGAAGGCACTCTAACATGAAAGGTCCCATGAAACGGCTTTCAGAGCACAGCAAAGTTCCTCCAGTTCACTTTCACAAATGAAATGGAAAGGTAGGGCAGGATGTGATGAGGGCAGGCGAGACTGATTTGACTGAAATAACGGCTTTTTGCACCAATGTGGACGTCAATATGCTACTGGCTACTTTCCAGTTTGGCGGTAGCATATCACTCGTCTTCTTTCAATCTCGCTGCCATTCATTCATTGAACATTTTTGTTAGTATACACCCATAAGTGCAGGATGATATAAAAAAAACCTACTGTATTTGTCAACAATAGAAAAAACATCATTCTTAAAACACAAAAATCAAACTTTTTTGTGAATCTCTAGAACACAGTGTTAAATGGATGTAAACCAAGGGCAGATGAAATAGATAAGAATGAAAATAAGCTTCATTTAATGAGACAGTCTTTAAATGTAGATCCTTGGATACCACTTTACAATTAGGCATATCTTAAAAAGGGTTTATAAGAGGTCACTAATTACTTTATGAATGTGATCAACTCATTTAATAATTGTCATGAATAAAAAGAAAAAGTTATTACACATTAATGAAAAGACTTTTGGGTAAAAAAGTCGGGTGCCCCCTTTTTTCGAGAGATTCATACTCAATAACCCAGGCAAGAAAACCACAGAAGGTTGAATCAGTTCATCTGGATACAACGTTTACCCAGATGTTTCCGGATGAACTGATTCAACCCTCTTTGAGCTCAGAAATCTTGTGACTCGGCAAGGACTGACTAATTCACATTGTCGGTGAGCGGCGTACGAATAACGTGACTTGAAAATGTCATATGATATGCAAAAGAAGATTTTCATTAAGTAGCGATAGCAGCTGCAGTTACAGTGGTTAAGTTTAGGGTTAAGGTTAGGTCGTGGGGACTCCTCCCATGTCGGCTCCCAACCCGGCAACCTACAAAGTATTTGTATTAATGCCTAATAACATCTTAAATACAGGTGGGTGTTATTACCTGCAGGGCATCTCTGCCTGCTGCCCCTCCAACAGTGCCCATTGGTCAGCTGTAGGGTCATAAGCCGGGGACCACCAGTCCTTAACATTTTGCTCCTTATCCTTGTACGTCTCCTGGTGGAGGAGCAATGGCAGGGACTCCTTACAGCTGGCCTTCGGGTCAGTTGTTGTTTATTCCCTAGCTCTTACCCTTCCTTCTGAGCCAGAGCAACAAGTTTCCCTTCTCTGCTTCCTCTACCAGCTCTCGTCACCTTCCACACTCTGGCTCCTGAGATTTCTGTGTCCCTGAGGAGGCGTGATGTTGAAGTGCTGATGAAGCCTCTGAATCCTACCTTCATCAGGTAGATGATGGCCTTCCAGCCAGCCTCCTTGCACTCAGCATCCAGCTCAGAGTACTTCTCCCTCTTCCTCTCATGGATGGCTTGTACATCCTCCTCCCACGGGACAGTCAGCTCAGCAAGGATCACAGTCCTGGCAGCAGTGGGCCACACCACTATGTCGGGCTGTAGAGATGTTGAAGTGATCTTCTGGGGGAACTGTAGCTGCCTGCCAAGGTCAACCGGCACGCTCGACTCCTTGCCAGGGGAGAGGAGTCAATTTAGAGCTCTTGGTCTGATGGCTTTGGCACGCCCGCCTTGCATGGTGGAATGCCTCTGTTTGGTTCCTGTCTGCGACCCTCCAACACTTCTGGCAGCTTTCCCAGGACCTGTTGGTGTTGCCATCTATTCTACCCCTGAGACAGTGTGGTCTTGCAGCCTGACAGTACACGTTGGAGACTTGCATTGGGAGCGTTATAGAGGGGGCAGCTGTCCTAATTGCTAAACCAGTGGTGGAGATTTCGGGGACAATGTAGTGTGTCCTAGGTGGATCTTATGAGGAAGCTAGTTTGGGCTTGAGGAATTCTCCACAGGTCTGACCAGCTGATCGGCCTGTTGACAATGGTTTCCCACATTGTCCAGCCTCTTTGGCACCCTTGTGACAAAGCCTTAACCTTGTACAAATCCTCTTCCATCTTTGACACTTCGGCCACAACCAAATCTTTCCTGTCCTGCCAGTTGGCCTTGGACCAGAACTGTTGAGCTTCTTCCAGCCAAGCCCTGTGTGTCCTGACAGGACCTTGCCGATGACCGCCTGATCTACTTCGGCTAGGGCCTTCCTCTTCCGACCAGTGTGCACCTGGTCATCTGTGTACCTCACTAGCTGGTCAGTGGACTCCGCCAACTCCAACAGCATCGTCGTCGTTCCCTGCTTGTACCCCAGGCTGATGGGTTGCAGGGGTAGCTGCAGAGTGATCCTCCCAAAGAGGCCCATCTTGGCGAGGCATCGCAGCAGCCCCAGCCATTTTTGGAAGTACGAGTTGGTTTTCCAAAAATTCGTAACTCATGAATAAAATAGTTGTTAACATTAATACAGTAATTAGTAACTATTTGTGGATGCTTTATAAAGTACACCTTATTGTAAAGTGCTGCCAATCCCTGGCTCCTATATAGGCTCAAAATAAAACAACTTCTATCATAGAAAATCAAAGAGCGATGGATGAATGCTGTAAATGGGTGAGAGAACTGACGGGCTCATTTTGTGTGCTTACAATGCTACAGAGAAACTGGGTCATCCGCATTATGCCAGGGCAATATGAAGCAAGATCACAGAGCAGGAGTGTTGGAGACAGAGTCGGATTTGTTTTTAAGATACTACGACGAGCTGACAAGGAAAATCTGAAGTCAAACACACACTGGACAGCTGTCACCCCTTTTATTAAACCAAAATGCTTCTCCTGGCTAATCTCATCCACGTCCTCTGACAGAATCAGGTGTTTCAAAGTTAAGTAAACGCAGAGAAACAATAAATAAATTCATAAGATTTACACATACCCGTCATGGCTTACAAGAAGTATGGTCAACCACACATGTATTTTCCTTGACACAAACAATAACCTATTGATTCGAATCTGAAGAAAATATTTCCCAATATGTTTATGAATTCGATTACATCAATCTACAATCACCTTTACACTGTATTAAAATAAATCATGTGTGGATCGGCCCCTTTTTTTTTCTTTGGATTTTTAACAGCGAGTTTTGAGTCATCCAATCCACCAATGTACTTTTTTTCAAGGGGTATTCACTTCCACCACCCACATCGTTTGCACTGAATCATCATTTGCCACCCTGTTCACCCAAGGCTAAAAGAGAATTCAAACAAGGCTACTGTAGCGTGAAAGGAGGTATCACACAAGAGGCCAGCATTTACAAATAAGTTTTGCTTCCTATGTAAGTGTGTAAAAATATAGTTCCTTGTTTAAAGATGTTAACTTTGAGGGTCTGACAATCTTCCAGTGCGCTGAGGTTAGTGGGGACTATATCTGTATAGCTGCCTATTCAACTGTGTGAAATGAAAATAACAAGTGATGACTCCTGAATTAATCTTGCAGCTACAGAGTATAAGGCCATGTCCACTATTGTGAAATATGCTAATGACTGCATCATTTAATTCCATGCTTTAATTGCTATGTTGCTGGCATCTGTACTGACTTTCAGTGCTTAATACAAGGGATCAATTCATCCAACAGTTTGGACTTTTGACCATTAAGGAGGGGGGTATGGATTATACACTGAAATTCTGGTTACAGTGTATAATCAGTATACTGTATAAACCCTAGTGCTCGTTATGATTTAGGTGAAGCAGGCAGACTTAACTGGTTGAGCCAACTGATGGAGCGAAGGACGGGCTTATTCCCACCTGAACAAACCATTTGCTAGACTCTCGAAGTAGGCTGTTTTTAATAAGGTAATACACACCATTTTTGCACACTCAAATTTGTATATTTGGAAAAAGTCAATCATGCAACTACATTAAGAAAGGCTTATGCATGCTACTTAGATACTGCCTCCTTATAAACTGTGCCAGCCTTGTTTGTAGTCCCTCCTCCCTTCAAGTGAACAGAGTGGAAATTGTAAATGCAGTGACAGTTTCTGTCTCTCTGTGTGTACCCATGTCCCATTACAAATCCTGCACATTTGAATATGTGTTAGTACTTGTGTTACTGTGACTATTTGTGTGTGTGTGTGTGTGTGTGTGTGTGTGTATATATATGTATACACACACACACACACACACACACACACACTGATCAGCCAAAACATTAAAACCACCTGCCTAATATTGTGTGGGTCCCCCTTGTGCCGCCCTCGTGCCACCAAAACAGCTCTGACCCATCGAGGGATGGACTCCACAAAACCTCTGAAGGTGTCTTCTGGTATCTGGCACCAAGACATTAGCAGCAGATCTTTTAAGTCCTGTAAGTTGCGAGGTGGGGCCTCCATGGATCGGACTTGTTTTCCAGCACATCCCACAGATGTTCAGCCAGATTGCGATCTGGGGAGTTTGGAGGCCAGGGCAACACCTTGAACTCTTTGTCATGTTCATCAAACCATTCCTGAACAATTTTGGCAGTGTGCTGAAAGAGGCCACTGCCACCAGGGTATACCGTGGCCATGAAGGGGTGTACCTGATCTGCAACAATGTAGGTAGCATGTATCCAAATAACATCCACATGAATGCCAGGCCCCAAGGTTTTCCAGCAGAACATTGCCCAGAGCATCACACTGCCGCCGCTGGCTCGCCTTCTTTCCATAGTGCATCCTGGTGCCATCTCTTCCCCAGGTAAATGATGCACATGTACCTGGCCTCCACATAATGTTAAAAAAAATGTGATTCCTCAGACCAGGCACCTTCTTCCATTGCTCCATGGTCCAGTTCTGATGCTTGTGTGCCCATTGTAGGCACTTTCAGGGGGGGGCAGGGGTCATCATGGGCACTCTGGCCAGTCCGTGGCCTCGCAGCCCCATACACAGAAATCTAGGATGCACTGTGTGTTCTGACACCTGTCTATCTTCGCCAGCACTAACTTTTAAACCAAATTGAGCTAACGTAGCTCTTCTGTGGGACCAGACCAGACGAGCTAGCCTTTGCTCCCAAAGCGCATCAATGAACCTTGGGCATCCATGACCCTTCCACCGGTTGTCCTTCCTTGGATCACTATTGCTAGGTACTGACCTCTGCATACCAGGAACACCCCACAAGGTCTGCCGTTTTGAAGATGCTCTGACCCAGTTGTCTAGCCATCACAATTTGGCCCTTGTCAAAGTTGCTCAGATCATCACACTTGCCCATCTTTCCTGCTTCCGACACATCAGCTTCAAGAACGGACTGTTCACTTGCTGCCTAATATATCACACCCCTTGACGGCTGCCATTGTAATGACATAATCAATGTTATTCGCTTATCTGTCAGTGGTTTTAATGTTTTGGCCGATCGGTGTGTGTGTGTGTGTGTGTGTGTGTGTGTGTGTGTGTGTGTGTGTGTGTGTGTGTGTGTGTGTGTGTGTGTGTATATATATATATATATATATATATATCAGGTTTAATTGTATTGTGATGTTATCACTGTGGTAAAAAAAAAATTCCTCAAGTTGGACAACAAAAAATCTATCTAAAGAAAACTCAGATCTCCTAATGGGAGCAGCCGAAAGTAGTAGTAGTTGTAGATCACGGGTAAAAAATAAATAAATGCAACGCCTTATATTGTTTGCCTACTTAAGAGTCTGAATGACATTCAGTTCCTAATCTGTCATATTTTATTCGTGTTTTGTTGTATGTAAAAAAAAAAAAAAAAAGTCCCTTGCTCTTTCGAGTTCTTGAATCTGAATGACTTTAATTTCCAGAGCAGTCGGCCTGTAGACTGTTTATTGTGGGATTCAGACACTTCTGAATGACTTTTTGTAGTTTTGCACTTTTCTCGTGTCACTGTGGGTTACCGGGCACAGCTAAATGCCTGAACTGTAATTGCAATTGAGAGGCTTGAGGAAACGCAAAGGATTGTTTTTACCTTTCAGTCACACCAAACAATCCATCTCTTGGACTCAGTGTAGGCCTCTGATGCTTGAGGAGAGGAATTTGCGTATGTCAATGGTAAAATGAATAACACCAGAAATATCCGCAGCGTGACTTTTATAATAATACTTTGTTATTGCCAGAGAAAAGTTTTCTCAGGTCCCCAGTATAATCACAGTAGAAACTGTTTTATTTTTCATTTCCCCGTCATAAAACTAATAAAAGAGAAATGTTATTTTGATGCTTTTGACAGTCGGTACAATAGAGCGCCACGAGCCTCTCACAATGACTGGCATCTCCAAGAATATGTACAAAAGAAATATATCTGAAATGTCAACACATGAACCTACCCATCTTTCTTGATACACTGCCATCTATGTAAACAGAAACCTGCACTCACAACCACCACAACTGATCAACAGACCATCGGGAATGGCCATGGCCGGCATTGGGGGCAGGCTAGACTGGGCATTTGAACTCTTGCCCGCCGATGGCGTCCCCACCCTCACATATAAACCTATTTGTGATTGATATAATTTTTTACCTTTCACAGCATTGCATCACTTGACTCGAATTTTGAATTAAGTTGGTGGTTGGCATTCGCTAACAGTATCGGAACAGAAGAAGGCTACACCGCCACTTCATCCGCACGATCACAATCGGGCTAACAACAGGGACATCAGAAATTATTTTTAAAAAACGAAGCCTATCTCAGCCAGTACATCAATGTGCCAGCACTGGTCCTGGTGGTACCAGTGCTGCCACCAGCCCATGATCCCTCCACCTCTCGTGACGCCAGAAACATTGCCGGCGTGGCAGCGCCACAACCAGCAACACTGGCCTCCTCAAGCTCAGCTTCAAGAACAGCTGCTTGCTCCTGCTGCTAACCGGATCCAACCAGAGCCAGCACCCCCACAGTGATCACTGGCCCCGGATGACCTCAGCGACAACATGCCCAACCAGGTAAAACTAGGCACACTTCCAGCTCAAATGATTTCAGGGAGGAAAAGGACTTTGGCTACTGCATGGTACCACAACAGACGCTGGGCAGAATATTCAATTAAAGATAACACAGCATTTTGTTTTCCGTGCTGCAAATTTCATGGGGGGGGGGTTACTGGAGCCTTCTTCTTCTTTTTCTTTCAGCTTGTTCCATTTCTCAGGGGTCGCCACAGTGGGTTTTACAGTTTCTATCAGTACCCTGTGAGGGCACAGCACCAATGGCGGCCGTTATTAACCTGGGCCTTGGTCGATCCTGTATGGAGCCTCAACCGATCTGATCCAGTATGGTCTTGTCAATCCACATAATTATTTGGCAAAATTTTACATCGGATGCCCTTCCTGACACAACCACTAACCCTATGGGCGGGGGCACAGGTGAAGCATGGGATGCCATCCCAGTATTCATGGACTTGTGCCCACACCTGTCACCCATTAGTAATAATAACAATACAACAATATTAGGCTGCAGCCTAATATTGTTGTTATTGTGGACGGATGGATGGATGGACGATTATTATTATTAGTAGTAGTAGTAGTAGTAGCAGCAGTAGTAGCATAACAACAATAGTAATAATAGCATATAATTATAAAACGCTTTTCATTAACGAAAACATTATAAAGTTCCGTGTAGTGTGGCAGTGTGCATGCAGCGCTGCTGTTGTTGCTATTTTCCCGTTGCCGTGGTAATTTTGTGCCCCCCCTCACAAAAATCAAATGCCCGTCATATTGATTTGCTCTAGCGCTGGGGTCTGGGAATGGCTTCTCAATTGCATGTTTTTTGGCCCCTGGGATGTTAAGGTGACCTGACAACCTTAAGGTGAAGACGAATGGCATCAATCATGTGTTGCTCTGTGGGCAATCTGTCAAAGGTAAGGTTATTAGAGGTTCGTTTGTCATTCTTTTTCCATCGACCTCGTGTCTACACATTACATCCAATGTCTTTTATACACTAGTCTGTGTGTACGACTGGAAAAAAACTTAAAGCCTGTCTTCAGATAGATGTGCTAAGTCTGGATAACATCCTTCCTAAAATGGTTAACAAGTTGAAACAGGAAATAGATTTAGGTTATTCCTTGAACATTATAATTACATTTCTCAGAGGTAATTCGATTCCCCTCTTAATGAGGCAAATGACTTTTCACTGCCTACATCGCATTCACAATGGAACTGCTTGATGTGATTGATTTGTTCATGGTAACTATATTGACGGTCCAATTAGTGCATCAACCACAGCATGCACCACCATGACATTAGCATACACAAGACCATGAGACACCAAATTAAAATGGAAAGCAGTGGTTTGATTGGAATCTATTTGTAATGATTAAGGACCACAACAGTAGAGGATTAGAGCTTTTCAACAGTTTGTTGACTTGTACTCTAAATTCTCATACTGAAAGCTTAATATCTTGTTTAATGATATGCAGGTCAAGAAATTGGAGAACTAGGTTGCCTTTTTTATTGCAGTAGCTCTAAAATGAAGATCTCAAGATGAGATAACGCGTCATGGCTGGTAAAGAAAAACTTCCATGAAATTTTACTTTAAATTTTATATTAAATTCTAAGTTATATATGTTTCTAAATCAATTAAATAAAATAAATTCATTATATATATATATATATATATACTATATATATATATAAATGAATCATTTATTTATTTATTTTGAACATGTAAATAAGCAGGATATAACATACATTGCCAATAATCTGAAGTGATCAACAAATCCACACATCAAACTCAGCGAACAAATCTTCGTATGCATCAGATCATTTGTTACATGTTCGAAAAGGAGTAGGAGGAAGTATACACTTGCATTTTCCTATCCCTTCTCACCTACTCTTAACTTAATTCAGCTACTATAGTACATTTCAAACTCAATTCCCACTGTACTATATAGTTCAATTGCAATGCAAGTTGTGCTGCACAATACAAACTCAACTAAAAACCCACAATAATCCCGACATGACAAAATGAATGCATGGAAGACTTTTTCAAAGTCTGTTTGAGGTAGAACATTTTTAATTTTTGCAATGTTCCTGATTTGGAGAGAGTATAACTGCACTACCTTGGTGATTTGTGCGTCAAAACAGCTCAAAGTCAAAGAATACACCCAAATTATGGGCGAAGTGCTTGAAACTGGTGGACACGTTCCCAAGATTATTTTTCAGGTTGCGTTAGGGGGACCGAATAAAAGCACCTCAGATTTCGACTCACTGAGCCGGAGGACGTTTTGTGACATCCAGCACTTAATATCGGCGAGACAAGCCCTAACACGGGAAAGTTCATCTGTGTCACTACCAACAAGTGGGACATAAAGTTGGGTGTCAACCGCATAACAGTGAAAATTAATATTATGATCGCGGATGATCTGACCCAAGGGAATCATGTAAATGGAAAATAATGTTGGACCAAAAATTGACCCCTGAGGTACACCACATGCAAGGGGGCTGGGGATGAAGAGAATTCTCCATTTAAAAGAGAAAGATCTGTCGGATAGGTAAGACTGGAACCAGGCAAGAGCAGTGTCCTTAACGCCCACATAGTTTTCCAGGCAATTTATAAAAATGTCATTAACGACTGTATCAAAATCAAAACTCAAGTCTAGCAGTATTAAACCTTAATAAGTACCAGAGTCAGCAGCAAGCGGTAAGTGGTTAGTAACTTTAATAAGAGCCGTTTCTGTGCTGTGGTGGGCACGGAATCCTGATTGATATTGCTCAGCTCAATGATGCTATAATTATTAATGTGTGCAATTAGTTGAGAAGCTACAGACTTTTCTAAGATTTTAGATAAAAGAGGTAAAGTTGAATTTGGTCTAAAATTACTTAAAACATCAGACCTCTAAAATGTGATGTAAATTTCTTACCCAGTGTTGGAATCCAGATCCAACTCTGTTTCAGCCCAATATAAATATTTTTGCTCTTGAGGATTGCTCTTATGCATTTTTTTGATTGGCTGAGGTGTAATATAATCGGCTCTGAAGCTGCAATAAGCAATCACTAGTGCTTGTTAGCTTTGCATAAGCTGTTTTTGCTCCTAACGTCTGGCCCTCTCGTAGCCCGGTGACATAACATCCGCACCATTATGAAATAACTCATATAAACTCACTAACGTGTTAAGATATGTAATAACCTTGTCAATTCTGTTTGTATTACTGAATATATTTTAAAAATTGATTTTTTCGCAAACAATATCCAAAAGCCTTGTTCATTTTCACCACTGATGAAAAAATGACAACATTTTAGAGGTCTGTGATGGGTAAGAGACCTGGATCCTGTGATAAAACATGATTTACATTATTGCAAAGAGGAACAGGATGCATAAAACATCACCTAATGTATCAAAAAAGGTTGAATCAGTTCATCTGGATACAACGTTTATTGACAGATACATTTCATCACTCAACTAAGTTGTCACTTAGTTGAGTGATGAAATGCATCTGTCAATAAATCCAGATGAACTGATTCAACCTTCTTTGATTTTCTTACCCGGATTATTGAGCATGCATCAAGACATGCCATACATTGTATTTGGTACATGATCCTTGAGATAAGCTAGCAGGCTATGAGCTCTAGCTAGGCTATGAGCTGGTTATGAACAGTCAACCTTTCGATTGCTGTTGTAGATTTCGTGATTGCTCTCGGGCTGCAAACTCTCACGCATTGAGTGTAAGACACATGCAGTTGAGCACTATGAGATGGAATAGCGGAGACATCGATCGGTGGATTTTCCCAGGTCGGGTGCCGGGCGCAATCATTTATTTCTTTATTCAGGGGGGCTAAGTGAATTCTAAACTCTTGAGTTAATAAGTTTACCCCAACTACAGGAAAATATTATGAACTTTCAACACCATTTTTATTATCATTTTTATTATTAATATTAATTGCCTACAAATAGGATGGCAAGGCTTTTTTTCGGTGATGGCAGCTGCCGTCCCTTGGAACCACCACAGAAAACAGCAAGTGCAAAAGCGTTCATGATTTGGATATTAGAGGATAAGCTACTGTCTAAATACAGTAAGTAGCTAAATGTAAATACATCAAAAAAGGGCATTTGTTTGCATGTAAATCTACAGCTTCAATGTTGTACATTTTTTTAAACCAAGGCTGTTTAGACATCTACTATACCTCAATATTCTGTTTTCTATCTAGAAAAATAAACACGTGCTCTCATTTTTATCATCCCAGACTTGTGCTAAAAATATTTTATGTATCATTCATGCTATGCTGTATTATTTTTTGTATGATTTTTTTATCATCCATAGAAGCAATTACCTGAGCCTTCAAGTCAATGTCATTGACATGAGATGATGAATTAACTGACCAGATGATAGTCAGTACCGTAATCAGTCAATCAATCAATGCCACCCTGGGGAATAACAGAGATATCCGTCTTCTCGACAGTTGATTTATTTACCAATGGCTGACCACTTGATCCTTGGAGACTATGTTCATTACAGAGGGACTCAGTGTGGAATGTAAATGAGAGACGGAAGGTAAATATGAATCCATTATGTACTTAGTGGCGCACAGTTTTGGGTAGGTGTGATGTGAAAAGGTATTAGAGGGTCAAGTTTGCATTCATTTGCATTCTCGGTGCTTCCACTGTATTGTGCTGTGAAACATAGAGCATCATACCAGAGTTAAATAACCCTTTCATTATGCATTTGTCAAAAAAAAAACAAAAGGCAATTTCTGAACATCCTCACGATGCTTCATTTTATATTTTCAAATTACACATCAGCATTCCTGGAAGACATACAAATAATAATGGCCAAAGAATATGATTGTGATAACGGATAACCCGCAGCAATTTACTTTTTCTTTCGAGAACCGTGTACTTCAACTCTTCGCTAATTTCTAATCGTTATTTTCCATTCCAGCAGGAAGATTTTCAGTATTTGACAGCAAACCCTACCTGGAAGTGTCACAACTTTCCAAAAGACAACATAAAACTGGAGCTCGGGGCTACAACTGATAAAAGCTTTTATGATTTATGATATCCATTTCATGATGCAATATAATAATAATGTATTTTTCGGTTATACGCCAACAAATAAACGCCCCTGTATCAATGATATTTCAATATGCCAAGACACTTTACGGTAACTTTTTTAGAAAAAGAGAAATTGTTTACGGTAACCTACTTGCAACACTGCTTCCTTTCTAAAGCAAAGTTCATCTCTGAGGTGAAAGCATGTTGTTGCAGCCTCCTTGGATCTTAAAATGATGTCTAAACAGTTTGGTGTCTCCTACAATCTCCCATCTTCTTGCCTGCGGTGATGCCCGGCAAAATCCGTGCCCACTTGTCCCGATTCTGGCAGGGACCGTGACCGATGAACCCGCTTTAATCACCATCGGCGCCCCACTGTTCATCGTTATCCTCAAGTTGCTTCTGGGTATTTATTTCTCAGGGTCTTTGAACAGGAAGGCAGACTTTGCTGTGTTATCAAACAGACTCCAAGACCTGACCTTGCAGGGTTCACCAAAACTGCTTGCAGTCTCTTAACAAGTTTCTTACTCGGGGCCAGAGGATGTTTAAGGTAAGTACTCCCCCGGTGTCTGTGCGATTCCTCATTCTGATGTTTGTTTCCATGGGGCAGTTAAATGTCAGGTCCCTGGCTTTGTTGGCATGGAGGCTAGAAATGTAGCATGTTTGCAGCTTTCCTTTGATCTGCGTAGGAAGAATTCTTCCTGGTTATTATAGAAAATATTGATATTATTATAGATGACATGTTCAGTGTTAAATGCTGCTTTTTTTAAAAATTATTTTCCCCCTTTTTCCCCGCAACTGTATCCGGCCAATTACCCCCACTCTTCCGAGCCGCCCTGGTCGCCGCCCCACCCCCTCTGCCAATCCGGGGAGGGCTGCAGACGACCACATGCCTCCTCCGATACATGTGGAGTCACCAGCCGATTCTTGTCACCGGACAGTGAGGAGTTTCACCAGGGGGACGTAGCATGTGGGAGGATCACGCTATCCCCCGTTCCCCCTCCCCCCTGAACAGCTGCCCCAACTGACTAGAGGAGGTGCTAGTGCAGCGACCAGGACACACATCCACATCCGGCTTCCCACCCGCAGACACGGCCAATTGTGTCTGTAGGGACGCCCGACCAAGCTGGAGGTTACACGGGGATTTGAAACCGGCGATCCCTGTGTTGATAGGCAACGGAATAGACCACCATGCCACCTGGACGCCCTCATATGTAGTTCTTTTTCGTGTTTTTTTGGTTTTTTTTGAGCATCTGAGCTTGTGAAAGTACTACACAGTCAGTCCCATGATTAGTCATTGCCTTTGATCACTCTTTAATAATTTGGGAATGAAATTAACATCCATCCATCCATCCATTATCCAAACCACTTATCCCAATCGAGGTCACGGGAAGCTGGAGTCTATCCCAGCTGTCATTGGGCGGGGAAACACCCTGTACAGGCTGCCTGGCCATCACAGGACCCACCCACACACACACACACACAAACACACACACACACACACACATTCACATCTAGGGACAATTTGGTATGGCCGATTCACTTGACCTACATGTCTTTGGACTGTGGGAGGAAACCGGAGCACCCAGAGGACACCCACACAGACACGGGGAGAACATGCAAACTCCACACAGAGGACGACCCGGGACGACCCCCAAGGTTGGACTACCCCGGGGCTCAAACCCAGAACCTTCTTGCTGTGAGGCGACCGCACTAACCACTGTGCCACCTTGCTGCCTGAAATGACAATATAATTAATAACTGTTTACTATATAAATTTTCTCCTAGCAAAGTTAATCCTTAAAACTACGCATATCATGAATGGAGTACGGGAAAGGGATTGTTGTCTTAAAGCCAACTTTCTACAATCACCTTCATTTTTATGCTGTCCTTTTTTAGCCCCCTCCCAGATGAACACAGACATTTGTCCACAAAGCATATTTTCAAAGATTTGCAGGAAACTGCTGCATAATGGTTTGACCATCTCTTGAACAAGTTTCATTTTCTTTCTGGGGTTGACAATTTCCTTCTCAGGTTTGTGTGCTGACGAGGTACTACTGAAATTAATATACGGCCAAGCTGAATAATGTATATCATGAAATGTGCTATTCGGGTCTGTAAAATCTGTCAGGCTTGAGGACTGGGGTCGGCGGAGAGGAGATAAACCTGATTACTGAAGTGCAGGTGTAACATATCAGCAAACGGTTCATTCAAGCAAGGGCCGTTTTACAAACAACACTTGTTTCCCAGATAAGGAAATAAGAGGGCCTGTCATTTACATCTTAGCGTTGGCGTAACACTCGCCGGTGTAATTATAGCCGTAGTTCCTCTCATCGATTAGAAAGGCGTCAAGCCATCCAGTATGATTCACCTTACCCGTCTTTGACTGAACGTCTTATGTGAGCAATACAAACAGGAAAGGTTTTCACATCATAACAGTATCATAAATTCAAATCCAAGCACTTGGGATTTAGGCTTTGGAAAATAAATATTGATTGGCTGCACACAGACGTCATTGGAGCACCCTTGCAATACTTGTAAATACAGTCTGTCTTGTCTAAATGACGTCCTTTCACATTCAAAACTTTACAGTACATTGTCCAGTTCATGCAGACCTTGCTGGTCTGTTCCTGCACACAAATCAGGGACAAGGGCAAATGTTGCTTTCAAAGTACGTGTTGTGAAAGGACATCCTTTTCTTACCCCATCCACACTCAAACTATTTTCACAGAAATCAAGAAATGAAATATGCAAGAACCGATTACTATCGAGACCGAGAGAAATACAAACACAAGCAATACACAAATGCATGCATGCATACACACACACACACACACACACACACACACACACACACACACACACACACACAAACACACAGCAGTCTACAAAAAAAATGTGGCGAGACACGGAGAGGTGGCTTCTTCTCTCACCTATCCTTAAATATCACGTTTGACTGGTAGCATTAAGTCAAAGCGCCGGTCGAATCTTATACAACCATGCAAGACAAACAAAACAAATGCCACTGAACTAAGATGCCTTCAAGGTACAGACATGACCACAGAGATCCTCAAAACCACAACTGCAAACGGCAAAATTCATGACCCATTGTCCTTCATCCCCCCATGCGGCAGCATTACTTTAGTAGTTTTTCTTGAGCTTTTCACCTTGTTTTCTGTCATACGCTTCACTGGCAGTGACAGACTTGAGTTTTCGGCATGACTGGGTCTACCTTAAACAAATACAGAGGGAGCTGATGATGAAGCTGATCAATGAATAACAAATAGATAATGCTTCCAAATAAGACAAATCAACTCTTCTTTCATCATCATCATCATCATCAGTTCCATAACCTATGGAGGTCATAGGAGCACAGCTGATGCCTCAACAAGAGGTTGAGTCATCATTGTGTGTCAGTAGGGGGAGTACCTGGTGGTCCCTTGTCTCCTCTCCAGGTATGGATAGCTATCGGTTCACAGAGGAACTCATCCGCCCTTTGACAGGTTTTGTTTTTAGTCCTGCTGGGTGTCTTCACACCCTCCTCACAACAACCCAAGGGTTGATGTGTGGGTGCCGGTTTAGCCACTGCCGACCCGACGGTTGCAGTTTAACGTCATACCCAGGCATCTTCTTTGGGAAAACTGGGGAAAAAAAAGTCATTGGTGAAACGTTAGTCCTGCTAACTCCCTCTAAAGTCCAACAGTGAGCTGAGGGGGCTGGATGGAGAACGGCACAGAGATGCTCTGCAGAATTGATTTGGCCGAGAGGCAGAAGGGAGCTGCCTCTCTGAGAGTGAAACTTTTACCTTTAAATAAAGTCCTGAAGCTATTAAGAGAGCTTAAGGGGAAGCAAAACAACCACTTTGTAACTTTAAAAGACAGAATATCTGAAGATTAAGAGGTGATGATGAATACAGGACTCACTGGGAAACTAACTTTCGCTCTCATTTCAAATGCCCGAAGCTGCGCCCGAAGAGGAAACACCGAGGGCGGTCTGACAGGATGCAGAAGCGGGGCAGGCTAAGCTAACCGCTAGCCCATGCAGGCCGGCAGTTCCGACAGTCATCCTGGCTGGCGTTCGTTCTCCTGGACAGTTCTTTTTTTATTTTATTTTTTAGTTTGGATATATGTGTTCTTGTAATTCTTGGATATGTGTTTTTGTCTTTGTGTTGCACTGCTGTGGGCTGGGGGAAACGAGATTTGACTAATAAAGTGTGCCTGATTCCTGAAATCCCGTGCTTCTTTTTGGTGGTACTTTTCATCGTGTTAACGGTTTCATTGCATGCTGAGGACTGAATGACCTTCATGACGTCCTAGTGCGCCAACAACGCTGACTAGCAGTTTCACAACATTCACACACTGCATAGGCATGCGACTCGTTTGTGAGGCCCGTTTCAACCATCACTGTAATTCATACCTAAAGAAAAAACATGCATGACAATCCAGGAGTTTTCCTTTACGTCAGATGAATAAACAGGTGTTGCATCTCAAGTATGATGAGAGATTAATGTGATGTCAAACATACTGGTTTTCACCTCATGCACGCCGTTGACTTTTAATAACAGGCAACAGCTGTTTGGACTATCACTCTTATCATTTTCCAATGAAATATTAATAAAGCATTTCAATGGCTTGTTTACCAAAGAGGCATCTGAAGACTCGATAAGTGTTCTTCTCTTTGCTTATGATGCATCTTGTCTTTGGTGAGGGCTGCTTATCTTATTCACCCTGCACCTACACGGATCATTTTCCTGACGGTGGTTTTTAATGTGCCCATACTGTCTATGAAGACCCAGTGGCGGTTCTAGGAATTTTAGACTGGAGTGGCCCAGTGGTGGCAAACGGATGTCTAGAGGTGGCCACAATGTGTTGTTAATGTGTGTGCACAATACGCAGAACCTTTTTTATATGCATTAATAGTCTACGAATAAAAGGCTAAAACATAAATTAGAGGGCGTCCAGGTAGCATAGCGGTCTATTCTGTTGCCTACCAACACGGGGATTGCCGGTTCGAATCCTGCTTGGTCGGGCTCCTTACAGACTCGGTCAATTGTGTCTGTAGAGATGCCCGACCAAGCCGCACCCACCCACAAACACCCACAATCGGCTTCCCACTGTGTCTGCCTGTGGGAAGCCGAATGTGGGTATGTGTCCTGGTCGCTGCACTAGCGCCTCCTCTGGTCAGTTAGGGCGCCTGTTCGGGGGGGAGAGGGAACTTGTGGGGGGTAGCGTTATTCTCCCACGTGCTACGTCCCCCTGGCGAAAATCCTCACTGTCAGGTGAAAAGAAGCGGCTGGCGACTCCACACGTATCGGAGGAGGCATGTGGTAGTCTGCAGCCCTCCCCGGATCGGCAGAGGGCGTGGAGCAGCGACTGGGACGGCTCGGAAGAGTGGGGTAATTGGCCAGATACAACTGGGGAGAAAAAAAGGGGGGGGGCCATAAATAGGCTACATGTATACACATAACTGTTAATAGTCAGTCTCCTATTTTGCAGAACCTTCTAGTCAAGCAGGCCAACACTAACCATGACAAAATAAATAGGACCTTTTTTGAGCTCATTCACAAAAGTAAAGGCTATTAAGTAGCCATGCATTATGCAAAACCTGGGGTCTATCCTGTAAATTAACTCAAAATGAGTAATCTGAACTATGCAGTATACCATACATTACAGCATACTATACTGATATAATAACACAATTAGCCTGGGTGTTTTGGGATAAAGAATAATAATTTAAAAAAAAAACAGGTTTCGACCCTATTTAAGGCCATTAAAGTCACGGACTTTGTTCTGCAGTACAAACTGCAAGGTGTTGGGCAATCTCTGCCATAACATCAATTTACAGGCTTGTTTTAATCTGAGGAGACTAACATGGAGTGACTGGATAAGTTACACGCATCATTACAGAGGGTGTGAATGTGGTTTTTGGACAAAAGAGCCATGTGTACTACCATCTCCAGGTCATAAGCTTTATTATACCAAATAACGCTCTGACCTGTAACTAAACCTGTGCAAGTATTTGTGGTCATGGATCTATAGCGAGCCACTCAAGTTCTGATGAGCTTTTACCAAAAGGTAGACTACTTTTAAATCATCATAATAAATAATTATAATAAAAATAATAAGCTGACTTCATGAGAGCTATATACCTCTGCTATAATGAAATAAGCTTGCAAGAGATTATTAATTAGAAAAACAAAATGTCATGTACAAAACTAGGACATGAAATTAAAGCATACCAGACAATACTGAATGTAAATTATCACCACATGTTTCTGATTCTGCAATGTTGTGATATAATTTTGAAATTGTTTTCCACATCACCCGACCCGATGTGTCCTTCACAACATAACCACTTCGAGGAATCGGTATCGAGGGGGCGCTGCTCTGTGGCTGCCTGCCTTGCTGCATTTGACGCTTGGCATTTGTGAGTTTTTCTTAACGTGTTGTTTACCTGGATGTGAATGCTTTTTACCCTGCACCTTGCTCTGATGTAATCAGCTGTGGATTTCGCTTTATGTTGTGTGGTTGGACTGTTTATGGTGATTTTAAACACTTCTTCTTTTTTTTAACCTAAGGATGCAACTACGGCTCTGTTGCTGGCAGCGTAGACTGTGAAACCAAACACAACATACGAGTATCCTTACAGCTGTTACGCAATCACATACCTCAGGACTATTCAACCACTGTAGACTCAATACCGAATTGTAATAACTGTAATGATGCTGTTGAATGCCGAGCTGAAGTCCACAAACAGGATCCTTGTGTATGTCGCTGGGCAGTCAAGGTGTTGCAGGATGTGGTGTGTAGTGCAGTCCCATGTGGACTGCATCATCCACTGACTTGTTCGCCCGCTAGGCAACCTGCAGAGGGTCCAGCAGGTGTCCTGTGACGTTCTTCAGGGGGGCCAACACCAGTCGTTCGAAAGTCTTCATGACTACAGACATCAGAGCTATAGGCCTGTAGTCACTCAGTCCTGTGATGGAGGGTTTCTTGGGGACCAGGATGACGGTGGAGCATTTGAAGCAGGAGGGGACTTCACACAGCTCCAGAGATCTGTTGAAGAGCTGCATGAAGATCGGAGCTAGTTGGTCAGCACAGGCTTTAAGACAGAATGGGGGGGGGGGCACACCATCTGGTCCCGGTGCTTTCCTGAACTTCTGTCTCTGGAAAAGCCAGCTCACATCCTATACACATATCTTGAGTGCAGCCTGAGTACCGGGGGGGGGGGGGGGTTGCCAGAGGTGTAATAGGGGTTGTTTTCATTGGGCTGGAGTAGGTGACGGGTGTGAATTTGTCCCTCTCAAACCTTTAGTAGAAGAAATTCAGGTCGTCAGCCAGGTCTCTGTTTGCCTCAGCATGGGGATGGTCTTCTGTAGTTTGTGATGTCTTGCAGGCCCCTCCACACTGATACAAAGGTCGTTGGCTGAAAAACTGTTTTTCAGCTTTTCAGCTTTCACCCACTCTGATCTCCTCTGTCAGTGAGTTTCTGGCCTGCTTGCACAGGACTCCATCCCCACTACTGTAGGCATTCTGCTTGGCTTGTTGGAGTTGTCTCAGTCTGGCTGTGACCCATGACTTGTTTCTGTTGTATGTGCAGAAGGTCTTGGTGGGCACACAGATGTCTTCACAAAAGCTGATGTAAGATGTCACATTGTCAGTTAGTTCATCCAGGTTGCCAGTTGCAGCTTCAAAAACACTCCAATTGGTGCAGTCAAAAAAGTCCTGCAGTTCCTGCTTTGCTTCGCTGGTCCATTTCTTCGCTGTTTTAACCACAGGCTTTGCAGATTTTAGTTTCTGCCTGTCGGCTGGAATAAGAGGAACCAAGCGGCTTGAAGAATTGTGTAGCAGTGGTCCAGTGTGTTATTTTGTCTGGTGGGAAATTAATATGCTGTCTGTATTTTGGTAGTTCGTGGTTTAATTTTTGCTCTGTTAAAGTCCCCAAAGATTACAAAAACGGAGCCCGTATTTGTTTGCTCCAAGCCGGTACATCCCACCGTGGGTGTAAACATCTACCAGGATGAAGGATGAAAACTGCAGTGAATAAAATGCTGTGTAGTTTATGAACACTGACTCCAAGTTTGGGCTGCAATATTTACTTAACACTGTGACATCTGTACACCAACCTTCATTTATCCATCCATCTATCCCTCCATTATCCAAGCTGCTTATCCCAATTGAGGTCGAGGGATGCTGGAGCCTATCCCAGCAGTCATTGTGTGGCAGGCGGGGAGACACCCTGGACAGGCCACCAGGCCATCACAGGGCCAACACATTCACACCTAGGGACTATTTAGCATGGCCGATTCACCTGACCTACATGTCTTTGGACTGTGGGAGGAAACTGGAGCCCCCGGAGGAAATCCACGCAGACACGGGGAGAACATGCAAACTCCACACAGAGGACGACTCTATTATTAATATATCCATCCATCCATCAGTTATCCGAACCGCTTATCCTGCTCTCGGGTCACAGGGATGCTGGAGCCTATCCAGCAGCCATACTATATTGCCCCTAGGTATGAATGTGTGTGTGTATATAATATATTATTAGTTACTAATTAGATTATTAATATATAATTATAATATATAATTAATTAGATTATTAATATATAATATAATGATATAACATTATTGTCATATTAACAATATAACATTATTGTTATATCATTATATTATTAATATACAATATATTAATATATAAAATGTGTGTGTGCGCGCGCGCGCCAAGTAAATAAATGTCCTAGGAAAGTCCCATTAACGTCCCCTTTATAATGTTATGAGAGACCAAAATAGGACGTTCTCAATATGTTTTTGGAGGTCCAAATGAGAACGTTGCCCCGGGGACCAAATGGAAACGTTCCCCAGACGTTATATTTACGTCACACACAGAACGCCGCACCACGACCAAACAAGAACTTGTTGCGGAGGTCAGTGACATCCCGGTACTGTCCCTCAGAGAACGTCGTGGTGGGGACCAGTGGGGGACGTTATAAATGTCCTGTAAACGTCCTGCAGACGTCCAAATGATTTAGTCATTATAATACTAACTTAACACTGTGACATCTGTACACCCACCTTCGTTTATCCATCCATCCCAGCTGCTTATCCCAATTGGGGTCGTGGGATGCTGGAGCCTATCCCAGCAGTCACTGGGCAGCAGGCGGGGAGACACGCTGGACAGGCCACCAGTCCATCACAGGGCCAACACATTCGCACCTAGGGACAATTTAGTATGGCCGATTCACCTGACCTACATGTCTTTGGACTGTGGGAGGAAACCGGAGCCCCTGGAGGAAACACACGCAGACACAGGGAGAACATGCAAACTCCACACAGAGGACGAGCTGGGATGACTCCCAAGGCTGGACTACCCCAAGGCTGGACTACCCTGGGGTTCAGACCAAGACTTTTTTGCTGTGAGGCGACCGTGCTAACCACTGCGCCACCGTGCCACCCCTACAGAGCCCGACCCGGATTCGAACCCAGGCAAAACCTTCAACAACTCTAATGTAAACATAAACCCTCGTTTATGTTGAAGCAAATTCCTCCACACTTCACTTTTCCTGATAGTGCCGTAACGCGACCCGCGGAAGCCCGGCAGATGTAATCCACTGTTGGGGCTGGACTCGCTGAGCCAGGTTTCAGTAAAACAACGGGGCAGCAGAACACGAAAAGTCCTTGTTCGTCCCATTGAGGGGAAGCAGCTCGTCCATTTTTGTTGGGCATGGAGCGGAGATGTGCCAGGTGAATTGCTGGGGGTGCAGCTCTAAATCCCCGCTGTTGGAGCCTCAGCAGCGCACCGGCACACTCCCCCGTCTGCTTCACCGCCATGCCTCACAGAGAGCCGCTGCTCCTCCAGCTAAAATATCCAAAAAAAAAAAACTTCCCGGGTTTATGAAAACTGGTGAAAAACTATCTGGAGTTAACTGCCTAATGTAAAGCAGTTCTTCTTCTTCTTCAGGTTTGAATGACACATCAACAAAAACACCAGAGAGTGCTGTGCCGAGGCCGCCATCCACGGCGCCACCTTGATGACGAATTTCATATACTGTAACGATCATGGATGTGTAGACTCGCTAGCCCTTGGCTAACGGGTCAACTGGTTAACGTAGTCACCCGTGGTGCAAGAGACCCGGGTTCGCGTCCCGGCTGCGGTGGTTCCCGGCTGCCCCCTGAACTCGCTACAATACTATCTATACCTTTGCTAAGTGTTCTCACAGGCAGAAGCCCTGGAAAGTAAACTTCTACGCCAAAAAAATAAAAAATAAAAAAATAAAATAAAATAAAATTAATAGTTTTTATAGTAGCAAAATTCACATCTTCACTCTCATATGCCCGGCTTCTGCACCCAATCAGTTGCTGATTCATTTAACCCTCCCTCTCACACACACACACAAACACACACACACGCACTGATTGACAATCTCTGGTTATTAAATATCCAGTCAAACAACACTTAAGCTCTCGATCAATAAATAATTACCAGCAATTTAATTACCCATTCATAGTGTGAATAAGCTCCTTTTTAAGAGCGATCAATAGGGAAGCGTTATGTACTGCTGCTGCAGAGGAACGTTCAAAGCCAATTACGATGACATTAGTCATGCAGGAGGAGCGTCGTTCCTGGTTTAACACACTCTACCAGGTTCTCATTATGTTGTGTGTACGAGTCCAGCCTTGTAACCTTAGCAATGTCGCATTCCTGTCACTCTTTTAATTCCACATCCCTCTTTCTGACATGCCGACAGACATCCCAGAAAAGCAAAAGAAATGCATGTATTATTCTATCTAATCGTAAATGTAGAGAGTGGTGGATTTTTTTTTTAGAAAGAAACCATTACTAAGCAGCCATTTCCCCCCCTACGAGTTGTTCGAACCACGCTGCTTACCTTTCAAGACCCAGGTCTTAATACCTCTGCTCTTTACAAGTTGGGAGGAGATGTACTTTATTGATCCCCGTGGGGAATTTGATCCTCTGCATTTACCCCATCCTGTGTTGTATAGGAGCAACGGGCAGCTGCAGCACCCAGGGACCAACTCCATTGACATGACCTTGGTCAGGGGCATAGACCAAGTATATGGTAATAAACCTAACATACATGTATTTGATATGACAGAGCTGCACCTGAATTAAAAAAAAGTCTCAAAATACCACAGGAAGTAGAATCAGTTCATCTGGACACAACAATTAGCGGGAGAAACGTTCCATTATTCGTCTAAGTGACCTCTTCAGTCTCAACTGACTGCAGGTATCCCCACCCTTACGGAGCGGCATGGTGGCCCAGTGGTTAGCGCTGTCGCCTCACAGCAAGAAGGTCCTGGGTGCGAACCCCGGGGTTGTCCAACCTTGGGGGTCACCCCAGGTCGTCCTCTGTGTGGAGTTTGCATGTTCTCCCCGTGTCTGTGGTGGGTTTTCTCCGGGTGCTCCGGTTTCCCCCACCATCAAAAAGACATGCATGTTAGGGTTAATACTCCTGCCTGTGCCCCTGACCGAGGCATGGTGAGACGAACTGGAGTTGGTCCCCCGGGTGCTGCATGGTGACTGCCCACTGCTCCTAGCTACACAGCTAGCATGGGTTAAATGCAGAGAAAGAATTTCCCCCCATGGGGATCAATAAAGTAGTAAAAAAAAAATACAGTGGCATATGCAAATAGGTGTGACCATTAACTAGTTACAATGGCCATGTGTACTATTCACAGAGGGTTGGGGAATAGTTGCAAACACAGCATTGTAAGATGGTGACAGATGTACTCCCCCCCCCCCCCCCCGGCCAGAGGTGGTCATTCCCTCTTCACATAGATGGCCTCTATTTCTGGGGGGGGGATTCCCCCCCCCCTTTTTCTTCCCAATTGTACCCAGCCAAGTACCCCACTCTTCCGTGCCATCCCGGTCACTGCTCCACCACCCCGTCTGCCAATCTGGCCTCTTTGACTCCCCGTTCAAACCAGCCTTCCTCCCTATCAAGGACGTGCACCTCCTCATCCCTGAAAGAGTGGTCACTGGCATGTAGATGGGTGTAGACTATGTAGATGGGTGTAGACTGTGGAGTCCTGGTCTGACGTGGCCATCCTCTTGGCCAGCGTCTGTTTAGTTTCCCCAACGTACAAGTCACGCCAATCCTCCCGGCACTTAACGGCGTACACTATAGTGCTCCGTTTGTGCCGGGGGACCCGACCCTTGGGGTGGACCGATTCCACGTTCTGTGATTTCCTCACCTGGATTACTGAGCGCGCATAAAAAGGCGAGTCTTAAAATTCACGACAAGAGTGCCAGTAAGGCGCATTTGCCTTTGTCGAAAAGATTACACAGAATTTGCACAAGCAGGGAGTTGAACGCCATTTAAAGCCCCGCGTTCCCTCCTTTGTTCCCGTGACACGTGTGGGGCTTATTTGTCTCCCGACGCGGAAAACCCGACAGAGCATAATGCTTCAAAACGATGTGTCTTCCAGGGATTAAATTAGGGCATTGTAGCTATACCGACATAAGATATTTACATTGATTTAAAATTGAAACAATTTCAGAGAGGAATGCGGCGATTTCACTTCTCCACCCCAACACCACCCCCCACCCCCCTTTCAGACACTTCACTGGGGCAAAAAAGGTGCTCTTTCTTTTGTACCTTGAAAGAACTTCTCGGCCATTTTGTGTATATCCATTTTCCCGCTCCCGCCCTCAAGGGATTGTTGAAATGCCTTTATCTGGGCCCAGAAATTGGATCACGGTGGTGTGATGATGACAGGATTCAGTGGGGACCAGCAACCCGGCTTATACACCGAGCACCAATTTCATCTGATGCTGTTTTTTTTTTCTTTCTTTCTTTCTTTCTTTCTTTACTGAAACTTGTGTGTGTGTGTGCAAATAATTCACCTGTTTTCTCTCCGGACCGTCCGCGCTTGATCCGAGGTACTGTAGCGTAACATGAATATTATCGTCTCTCTCAAGGACTCGCTGCCAACCAGGGATGTAGGCCACAGTGAAAACGGGGGGTTTTTTTTCTTTCTCCTCTCCTTTCAGTTGGCAGTGCATCACCTTGACAGACCTGTCGGTGAATTACGAAATTACCTGCGGGCAGTTAAGAGCAAGAGGCGGTGGAATAAGAGGATGAGGGGAAAAAGACAAGGTGAGAAGGTGAAAAGAGAGGAGCAAAAAGAGAATCGGTCCTGCGTCCGACTAACAGCAGTACTTAAGAAACATGTACATTAAAGAAGGGAGGAGACCCCCAATCTCTTGTACTTCCGCAATCGGAGTGTGTCATTCTAAAACATACAGGTTATACAGCCTATAATATGTCAGATAAACAATCTGTCGGATTACAGGTAAATTAATCTGTAAATTAATTATCGTGTATCGGAGCCAAAACGTTTGTGTTGTATCAGAGGTGTCTAAAATGAAGGAATATTTGTGATGTTTTTGCATCGCTGTCACATCCTCAATTCTCACTATTCGGACACGACACATCAAAATGTCTGCTTACGTCTTGTGACACTGTCTGTCTGTCCGTTTTTCTATCTATCTATCTATCTATCTATCTATCTATCTATCTATCTATCTATCTATCTATCTATCTATCTATCTATCTATCTATCTATCTGTGTGAAATGCGCATGCTCTTGCTCTGAGGTTTATGCTCAAAGTCAAAAATGTGTGTCAGGTGAACTGGAGTCTCTTAGCTGTCTACAGAGAGAGTGTGTGTGTGTGTGTGTGTGTGTGTGTGTGTGTGTGTGTGTGTGCGCCAGCCTTGTGATGGGCTGGGAACCTGGCCAGGATGTCTTGCTGCCCCGCTGCATGCTGATATACTCCAACCCCATGTGAGGCTAAATTTGATCAGTATGTATAAGGACAGAATAAATGAATAAATTAACTTTTATTAAAGTGTCTGTCGGTGATTTTCATTTAGAGCACTTTGGTCAAACTCTTTCTACATCCCGACAGCGATCAAGTAAGTAGATGCACTGAGAGACACAGTCTCCAGTCTCTGTGGCCCCCCTAAAGGCTCTGCAGACAGACAGAAAGGTCTCTGTACCCACTCCCTAGCCAATCAGGAGAGTGCTTTGCAAGCCATCGTCTCCATTGGTCCTTGCTTGCCGTCAATCATTTTGAGCATTCATGAGGCTCTTAGGCAGACAGGAAGGGGCAGATTCGTTTGCAGTACGTTTCCAGATATAGCCAGGGAAGAGGAAAAGAGGGAGGCCAAAGAGGAGGTTTATGGATGTGGTGGGTGAGGGAGGACACGCAGGTGGCTGGTGTGACAGAGGAAGATGCAGAAGACGGGAAGAAATGGAAACGGATGATCCACTGTGGCGACCCCTAACAGGAGCAGCCAAAAGTAGCAGTAGTTCCAGATATAGACGAGTTTCCTGTTTACAAACAATACTGGGTGCGTGCGCAGCCAGGGGGCAAAACCGCTTTGGCAGCTCTCAAAAGACTATGAGATGCATAATCTTTTGAGAGCCGCCAAAGCGGTTCAACAATGAAAGTGTTGAACATTTTCCATCCACCCCTTTGGCGGTTTGTGCAGTTTACTGAACAACTGCGCGTCATCTCTGCTCTATCTGAGCTCTATCTTGGTTAAAATCTCTGCGCTGTAGCCGCTTCCTGCCCCCTAGTTGCGCACGCATCTCTGTGATGACGTTGCACGGAAACCCTCCTATAGCTAGCTCTTGCTAACTTCCTCCCAGGATGACTTTCCTCCACTTTAAAGCTGGCAGGTTTTTTTTTATGTCATTGGATAAAAGTTCCATAATAACCTTTCAGCATATTGTACTTCCAAGTGGTCTGAGGGAAAACTAGACTATTGCACCTCCTCTTGGTTCTGTATTCAGAAGATCTAGCCTGTGACGGGAGACCTCTGCCAATCACGGGTCAGTTCAGAGAGGGTGCGTTCCTATTGGCTGTTCTACAAACGCAGATGCATGTGCACGCGATCATTTCGCGCCTGCCCTGCCGCTCGCTTGTGGTTGTGTTGACTGGTTCCCCCTTCTCTACCAGCCCCCACGCGAGTCTTTCATTTTTTTTAAAAGACAAACAACAAGACCAACTCGAAACGGCTGCTTCACGTGACCAATTTAGCGTAACTGAAAGATTCGCTGTAAAGTCATCATCAAAAGCTTGCGGAAAGTCTCCTCGATTTGTGTCTGAGCAATATGCTAAGCTGTGGCAAGCAACAGATTGTGTTAAACTCTTATTACAGCCGCTGATCTCAAAGCACTGTGAAATCCATTAATATGCAACGGTTTGACAAGAGTCGAAAACAAGTGCTTCCCCTTCGAGGTTAATTATCGCTGGTTCATATTTAAGTTCTAAACGTGACCTTATACAGCATCTAAGTTGCTTAATTGTCTGACAGCAATAAATTCACCTCAGCTCACAGCATCTTGTTACAATACACCGAATGACTGCAGAGACCTAGTCTATACAGCAGTCATTATGATGCTGCATATCAAATGTAGAGTGCACACTTTAAATTTGCATGCAAATCAAAGGAAGTTTGTAACATACGGCTTGACTTCCTGTTGCCAGTAGGCAGTACCACACAAGCGTGTCATTAATGCAGCAATACATTTAGTGCAAGTTGCCTGACATGCATTTTCATGAATATTGAACATCGCAAGGAGGAGTTAAAATATCACTTACTGTGTTCACTTCACTATGTGGCGCTACAGAACACCCACTGATTATACGTCAAGTTGCTGTATATCAATCAATTTGTTGGGGCTAATTTGAAATCTTCAAGGAAAATACTGTTTGTACTCACTGTTCCTTAGAAACTCCAGAACGCTGTTAGCAACCAGTTTAGGCAAAACCTCTGTTTAGGGGGGGCGGTGCGATGGAGAACCCCATGCCAAAGCTCTGCCCGTGTGCATGAGCAAAAACTGGGTTCCCTGGCATGCAGTGGCAAGTCCCCAGCATCCCTACTGCAACAGCCTGTGTGGCAGCATCTGAAGCACACCATCCAGAAATTCACAAACACTCACAAACTTCCTATTCTTTGACTATAAATGTCCATATCATTACAGTTCTGAGACAGAGTCAATACTCACTCAGCAACTTGGTGCAAAGTGTCTTCCCCACACAGACGCAGTCTCTTCTCCTCCAAGCTAGCGTGGGTGATCTTGGATAGCCACAGCCCACCCCTTGGTTATAGTGTCTGCATAGTTTAATAGTGTAGCGGAAGACATTAATGACTGCATGTACAAGTGTTGAACGTCCCAAAAGCACTTTACTGACTCGTCAGTTGCAAATAAAAATAAGGTTTTAACACAAACTATCCAACCTACTTCGTTTTTTCTTCTCTAATCCTGTCGTCACAAATCACACTCAAGGCACTAATCAATCAGGGAGTAGTAGTCTGGCAGAGATGTACTTCAAAATAAAAGTCTGTATCATGAAATAATAATACAGCAGGGAGTTCTCATGTAAATATGCTTGTTAAACGTAAGCATATTTTTATTAACTTATTCACCATTTTAATTCACAGCAAATATAATTACAAATAATTTCACCCATCAGGCAGTAATTGCTCGCTTGCTTACGTTTCGTCGCTTTAGGATAGGCTGTAACAGATTCTTGCACTAGCTAGCAAGTGTTGTTAAGCATTGCAATCTTTTCGCCTCCATCGTATAACTACAGCCAACAATTCAACCAGTTGAAATCCAACTGGCTTTCTTATGTAACCAAGGTCCTCATAAGGCCCAGTTTTTGATAGGGCGAGGATTCAGGAGCCACTTTGCTTATGAGGCCAGACTGAAATATGTATATTACTAATACAATGGATATAAAAGTCTACACACCCCTGTTAAAATGCCAGGTTTCTGTGATGTACAAAAAAAAAACCCACTTTTTTTTAATTGCAACCTTTAAAATTCAAGCGAAAAACATCAGATACATTTTACAGAACAAAAAATAAAATTAAAAAAACGTGCAATAACCTGGTCGCATATGTGTGCACACCCCTAAGCTAATACTTTGTTGAGGCTTCTGATTTTCTCATTTTATTACAGCACTCAGTCTTTCTGGGTAAGAGTCTGTCAGCTTGGCACATCTTAATCTTCTTCATAGATTTATGGCGTATGCTGTGATGGACTGGTGGCCTGTCCAGGGTGTTTCCTCGCCTTCTGCCCAATGGCTGCTGGGATAGGCTCCAGCAACCCCCCGACCCTAATTTGGATAAGCGGCTTGGATAATGGATGGATGGCTGTCAACCACTTCTCTGACACCAATCCATGTTAAAATATGTCTTTACCTTTCCATCTCATGGAAAAAGGAATACATTAGTAAAAGTCCTTTGTAATTCTTAAATTAAACCCGGGGTCATTGATTTCAGATCATTTCCACAATGCTGCGCTGGTTATCATTGCCATGGGCAGCTTTCCATCTGTGACGGGTCATCGGCTTCTTGAGCCATCACTTGAAAGAATGTGGGATAGATTTTCTGACCTCTCTCCAAGTGTTCCTGCTGAAGAAATGCTCCATCACACTGCAAGTGTAAAATAAATAGAATGAACCAGGTATGGGGGACGATTTATTGCCCCGATATTGGTCAGAGAGCTGTACGACTTCAAAATGATGATTGCTTCTGCTTAGCAGTGTTGTTTAGTGGGCTCTGGTGGTACACCCTGTTACAGAGAGATGCTGATGAAAAACAAACAAACAAAAAAATGTAAATGAATGAGATATTTATATTGTGCCGTAAGTCATGAAACCTCAATGTCAAAAACAATTCAAATATTCATGAGAACTGACAATTTCTGTCAGGTTTTTTTTATTGCACAACAGTCTTAAGGCATGGTGCCCCGAGCAGCTCACCCATTGGGTGTGCTTACATGCACACCGGTACGCTGCTCATATGATTATAATGCGATTATTGAAATGGTCATGTGAACACCTTTATCTGATTTCCAAATTCGGGGTAAGGTCTTAATCAGCGTATTCAAAACCAAATTAAGACCCCTGGAGTTTCTTCCCCAATCATGTAGTCATTTGATGCATGTGGATGTTTTACAATGACTTCTTCCAGTTTTTGAAACTGTGTGAATTAGCCAGAGGTTGCATATCAAAGATGGCAACAAACATGGCCACCATGGCCTATACATGGGATGAAGAGCTTTCACTGACATGAATGGGCGGCCATTTTTGGTCCGTCATCCAAAGTTTAATGCAACATTGGCCTGCGGCACCGTGGTACAAAAACACAACCTGTTGATGACATCATCTATTTTGTAATGACACCAAAAATAAAACTACATATAAATCAAAGTGACAGAAATCCATTGCACAGGCTAAATGATGGAGAGATAGAGGAAAGCAAGAACAACTTCTTTTCCGTAGAGCATACAATGATTATACAAAGAATCATATGGATGCGGTTATTAGAGCAATCACATCACCAATATCCATACGCAATAATCAAAATAATGGCATAAACTGATAAGTCCTAACATTAGATTTTCACATTTGCATGTAATAACCTCCAGGTGCAGGGGCGGGTCACACCCGCAGACATGGGAGGGCAAGCACAGCTCGCTGGTCTGGAGCTGGACAGACCGACACACCACCGGGATCAACCACTCACTGGGTGGGCGGGGGGGCAGGGGATGCCTATCCACGCCTGGCGCAGGGGTGAGGCCCGAGCTGAATACACCCAACCCAGGCCACCGGAGGGCAGCCTCCCCCGGGATGGACAGGGCCTCGCCAGTGTCCATGGACAGCCAGACATGCGGCCCCCTCCATCACCTCCCGTCACAGAAAAGCCATGCAGCAGGAGCAAGTCCAACAGCCACTCCCCACTCCAGAGCCCACACCTACGACAACAAGCTGCCACCCAAGGGCCCCTGGAAAGCACCTGCCAGCGCTCACTCCAGCCTTGCCAGATGCAGCAGGCAGGACACCACCCAGCACCGAGGACAGAGATATCCACCTGGGCAGGAAGACCTCCCAGACAACCACCCACCCATGCTGACCTGCCGGCATCACACCCATACCAGTAGTCCCAGTACTTAATGTGTGCTCATGTTATGTATGAAGTTAAAATGGCGGGGTGTGGGGATATGAGTCATCCAGGCCCATCAGACTTGAACCACTCACACCCCTCCTGCCCAGCCAACCCTGACCTGGTAGTGGGTGATGTTTGGAGTATGGTTTGTGTGCGTGTAGTAAGCTAGTGTGATTGGGATTAAAATTTCAGGGCATTGTCGAAGTGCAAGCAGGGGTAGGAGCATCACGGGCAAGATCTAAGCCACACACCTCGCCTCCACCCAAATGGCTCATATCACCTGTCCTGCGGGTCCTAGGCCTATCAGTTGGTGTGTGTGCTGCGTATGCGTTCCAGAACTGGGGAAGAGAAGTGCGAGGCACAGCGTGAACAGTACCTCCATTAACGGTAGCAGATGCAATGGCGCCTTTGGAAGAACCAGTTGATTAACTAACTGACATTTGGGGCAGACTGCACACCAGCCCTGCACATCTGCCCAAATGCCTGGACAATAAAAAACAGGCCATTATTCGCTATGTCTTATTTCCCAGGTGACCTGCCATGGGTGTTGTAATGAGCCACTGAAAAAAATCATTTCAGCTTTTCGGTACCAACAACTGTGTGTCTGTTCCCTCGGTGCGAGTGTCACGAGTCACTTGGTATAGCCTAGCTCTCACTATGGCAAAAAAATGGGGTAAATACACACTAAGATCAGAAGATTTTCCAAAACGAATTGCATCTTGTTTCTCTGTTACCCATATTCCTGCAATGCAATGCATCTGTTTTCCTTACATTATTCTTTTCTTTTTTTTAAAATAAGGATTCCTGAGGATTGTAGAAGTGAACCATTTCATCCATATAATTTGAAACTAGCTCCAACATTTTCTGTGGATATATATATATATATACACCATCATTACACCACATTTAAACCACGTGCAAGGAACCTGCAGAATTCCCAAACAACATTTGAGCCTCAAGAACCACACAAATGAATTTGAACTTCCATTCTGGTTTGCTCTCACTTGTGTTAGTATAATATTGGTACAACTGGCAAACAGGTTGACTGCATCAGCAGCTGATAAATGGTACAAATTATCCAAGACATCAGAATGTGTTCTCCAGTGTTCTGCACAATAATTATAACAAATGATATAAGGTTAAAGTCAGCTTCTATGGTATTCACATATAGAAAACAATTAACTCCCTGTGAAAGACCCAATTCGAAGACAAATGACTGGGCTTTACTTTCCTGTACACACAATGCTAATCTTTGCCTCCTGTACACACAATGCTAATCTTTGCCGATGTATTAATGCTATGCAAAGGGCCGCGGACTGCAGGATATCTCTAGAGAACGATGTTAAACATTATTCTCTTGTGCTCTACATATATTATTTCTAATGAAAGTGGATATCATCTGACAGTACACAAACGGTACAAATATTTTGAATGAAATATGCATCAGTAACCCAAGTAATTCTCTTAATGCCAATGAATACCAAGAAAATCGGGCTATGTGCACATATAGCATGTGATCTGTCATGTAGCTGTCAAAGGTAATTCAGTATACAGGAAATACTGATCCACATTAAAAATCCACCTTAACACACCATTTTATGGGAAGTTTAAAGGAAAAAAGGTGGGGTACTGCAAACGGGGGGGTGGGGGGGCTGCAGGATTTCATTTTAGGGTGTGCGCAGAAACCTGACCACGCATGCACACATGCATGCGCACACACACACACATGCGCATATACACATATCGAGAGAGAGCTGAGAGTGAGAAACGCCACTGACTGATTAATGAATAATTAAGTCTGGCCTGGGCGGCACGGTGGCGCAGTGGTTAGTGCAGTCACCTCAACAAGAAGGTCCTGGGTTCGAGCCCCGGGGTAGTCCAGCCTTGGGGGTCGTCCCAGGTCGTCCTCTGTGTGGAGTTTGCACGTTCTCCCCGTGTCAGCGTGGGTTTCCTCCAGGTGCTCCGGTTTCCTCCCACAGTCCAAAGACACGTAGGTCAGGTGAATCAGCCGTACTAAATTGTCCTTAGGTGTGTGTGTGTGCGTGTGTGAGTGTGTGTGTGTGTGGGGGAGGCTGTGATGGCCTGGCGGCCTGTCCAGGGTGTCTCCCTGCCTGCCGCCCAATGACAGCTGGGGTAGGCTCCAGCATCCCCGCGACCCTGAGAGCAGGATGGGCAGTTTGGATAATGGATGGATGGATGGATATCTCTGGCCTATTCTACGTTTACTCTCTTCTCCCGGTCACATTGAATTGTTTGTGCACTTCCTCACAGTCTATTGTCATTTCAGGATGAATGTTCATAAGGGCAAGTCCAGTGAGTCTACTAATCGTCATTGTGTTGCGTAACCAAGTCTTTAGATGCCACAGAGTGCTAAATGGGTGCTCGGCAGAGGCCGTGGACACCAGCATAGTTAGCAGGACTTTCACCACACACTGAACGCTGGGGTAGAAATATGCCATGCTCTTTAGAGCCTGACAAATGTCACTGCTCATGGGTTGTGTAGCACTGAGTTGCTTCCACAGCTCCAGTTCAACATCAGCACCATCCAGATTGGGCATCAGCACCTCGTATTCATCTTGTATCTCCTGCCACAAGGTGTCCAATAAGACTGCTAGTTTGTCCGGCAGCAATTACTGGCCCTTCAGCAACAGGAGCGCCAAGCAAACCGGGCCCCTGACTCCTGCTGTAACTGATGAATGGAAGGAAGCTAACCAATCAGATTTCCCTTATGAGTGTATTTCTCTCTCAATTTTCAATTTCAAATTTCAATTCCAGAGCGTTTTATTGGCATGACAAATATAGTGTCCACAAATCAGGACTCTCATGGTAGGTACTGTGCGTACGGCCATACAGCTGCAGGCGTCCGTGCAAAACAGCACAGTGATGGATTACACTAAAGGACAAAGAAAGAGTACACTAAAGCACATTTAAATTATGCTTTAGTGTACTCTGATGCAGTGCATTATGATGAAATAATTTCCTAATAGGTTAAAGTATTTTTCTTCTTAATTTTATGTATTTTAATTACATGCACTCTAAGTAACCTTTAATGTGATTTCAAAAAGTACATTTTAAATGAGTACAATTCAAGTATTACTTCAGCACTCTGCCCTGGTATACGTTTACATTTCGTTATGCTTCATTAGAATGGTAACTTAAGCACATTTTACCCAATTAGCAATTTCTGCAGCAGCTCACTCTCTCAGTGATGCCATCTATAACCAGGTCACTTTCAGGGCCTTCAAAACGTCTCGCTCAGTAGCCATGAGCACAAAAGCCTCAAGGTGCTGTTGAGATAGAGTGCTCCTCTATCCTCTACTCTTGATGAATTTCAGAGTGGAGAAGCTCCACTCGCAAGCTACCTGGGTTACTGACAGGGTAGGCAGGAACTTGGAAGCAAGGCCCGGGATGTGGTATGCGTCGGTCAATAGGTTGCACTGACTAAGAATACGGTAGCAACACACCGGACAGTCCTTGCAAGATGAGCAGCTCTTGTTCACCCTCTCCACCTCGTTTTCGCTTCCTTCAGGTCCATGATCCTCCATAGTCCTGGTTGTGTTTTCTAAAATCCAAATTGTAGTCCACTGTTCTGCCAAACTCATGAGTTCACTCTGTAAATTGGCCACCATTGCTCTGCTATCAGATTTGATAAAACATTTGCTTAGTTCTTGAAGGGCTGTCTGTGGAAGGTCACTGGCACCGGATGTTAGCTGACTCAAGTTTTTAGGGTCCAGAAGAGCCATGTCGGCATACAAAGTGCCATTACTCAGAAATCGCAGATGAACGCTATCTATGACTGTATCCAGAATTTGATTATGGACACCAATCCTGTATGCACTCTCTGCCCCAATAAAAGTCTCATCTTGTGCCATCTCTCCAGGCATGGTTTTCTTCTTTGCCACTTCGCCACGCCACTTCCGTTGCCTAAATGCAAATGCGCACGCTATTTTTGATGACGTCGGCTGTAAAAGGGTCTATGAGTTCAACATTTCGAATGTTCGCTGTAGCAGTCAACTTTTTTTCCCCGTGTCCTGTCCCATCCAGGTTGTGATTGGTTGGTTCATGAAAAGTGACATTGATGAACGCTTGTTTCAACAAAAGGCACCCCAATATAGCTAAATAGCCAGCTAGCCAAAACCAAACATTGCTTATCTTATCCATATTGTCTTCTGTCTTACCGCTTTAGCTGCAAAACCTGGACTAACAGTAGAACTGGTATCATTGGGTTCAATGGGCTGCTCTCTCCGCTCTCTGTTGCCAGTGCCTTCAGGCTCACTAGGCTGAGACGATTGACGGGAAATGGCGTCAAATGAATGATGTTTTTTTTTTACATTTAGCTGCATCAGCCTCAAAGGACTTCAACTTCTTCACTCTCCGCTTTTTAGCACCTCCTTTACGTTTTTTTCTCTCTCTCTTTTTGTTTGTCCATCTTGCACCACTCCACTATTTATCCAAACGTCGTCATTTATCAGAGATGGGAAAGGGGCGGGGCCCAGGAAACGTTAGAATGGAATGGACTGGACCAGTGGGCTAGCAGCCCACTGCCCACTGTTGCGTTGCATCGACCCCAATTGTCAAGCGGCCCACGGGGGAAAATCCTGGTGCTCAAGATGGCTAGTCCGCCATTGGTGGAAATAACAAAACACAGTCAATGGGTTTCTCCCTGTTAAAGTTTTTTTTTAGGGAGTTGCTCCTTATCTGATGCGAGGGTCTAAGGGCAGGATGTTGTGTTGCTGTACAGCCCCTTGAGGCAAATTTGTAATTTGTGATATTGGGCTATCCATCCATCCATTATCCAAGCCACTTATCTGAATTCGGGTTGCAGGATGCTGGAGCCTTTCCCAGCAGTCATTGGGCGGCAGGGCAGCGACACCCCGGACAGGCTATAAAAATAAAACTGGCTCGACTTGGTAATTGAATGCATCTGTCTGTCACAACTCAGCCGTGACTCCAGTTTTCCCTTGTGTTTCCCTGCTTCCCTTGTGTCTCTACCTGTCCTGTGTCTCTCTGTCAGTCAGTGAGTGTGTAGGTGGTGTGGGTGTGGCGCTCTCTTCTGGCTCACCTCCACACCTGTCTTCAATTAGGTCCTCAACCCAGCAATATAAGAATCCTGGCTCTTCACCAGCTCAAGTGTTCTGCCAACGTCTGTGGTACTCACTCTCTTGGCTGCACCAGCACTGCTCGAGTTTATCCCAGTGTTTCATAACACCCTTCAGAAGCTGTGTTCTGCTGTGTCCAGGGTTCCCTGTGCCCTCTCCCCCAGTGTGTCTCCTCATCCGCCCAGCCCATGCCTCTTCAGCCTGCCTCTCAGCTCCACCACTGCAACTATTACCCCTCCCACTTCCCCCTGCAAACTTTTTGTCTGTGACTGCGTTTGGGTCCAGAAACAAGCAAGCCGCAATAGCGTCAAATAAACGTAGACCTACATTTAGAATGTTTACAATGCAGGTCAGCTACTTATTTTTTCCAAATAAGTACCCCCCCATAGCCCTGTTGTTGCACCAAAGAGCATGGGGCATACACTTATGTAGATGAAAACAAACGGACGTACTGCTGACCAATGCAAGCTTTCTAAATGAGGCAACACGTTATTTCACACATCCAAACATTATCGATTAGCTATTTTCTGTGGCAATTAGAATAATGGTTAATTATCAGGTCACGTGTTATAATTTTGCATTTATTTTACATTCATTTGTTGATTTAGATTGAAATGTCTCTCCACATGTCAGAAATATTACGTTTTCAAGTTTTACTGGTAGAGATGATGAAAGCCTTGCAGCAAATAGCATGCATATAGTGAGAATGCTATGATACCCTAATACTATGAAATACTACATATCCCACAGACTGGAAATGAGTGACTTTTAAGATGCAGGGGCCGCGTTCCCTTGATTAGATATATTGAAAATAATGCAGAATAAGGTTTTGTGAGCAGAACTTACATTATGGAAAAACAGATTCATACAATTACAATAGTGTTCCCTGCTATATAGTCGGGGTCTCTTTACTAGCCCTGGTCAAACACTATAGAGGGCAGGTTATCGAATAGTTGTATATATATATATATATGTATATAAATAAAACAGATCTAAAAATATAAACAGCAAAAGTAAAAGTACAATTTTATATACAGATCACAACATGTACATGTGTATGTGGGAGAGTGGCTGTCAGTGTATCTGTGTGTGTGTGTGGGGGGGGGGGCTGGGGGCCTGTTGATTAGTCCAACTGCAGCAGGGAAGAAACTGTTCTTGTGGCATGAGGTTTTGGTCCGGATGGACCTCAGCCTCTTACCAGAGAGCAGAGTCTCAAATAGATGGTGCCCAGGGTGGGAGGGGTCGGCAACAAGCTTCCCTTCCCACCTCAAGGTCCTGGAGGTGTGCAGGCCCTGGAGAGATGAGATGCAGCAGCCAATTACCTTCTCCACTGAGCAAATGATCCACTGCAGCCTGCCCTGGTCCCTGGCAGTGGCAGCAGCACCAAATAGTGATGGAGGAGGTAAGGATGGACTAAATGATGGAAGATGTAGAAATTCACCATCATTGACTGTGGCAGGTGGAATTTCTTCAGCTGCTGCAGAAGTACATCTGCTGTGCTTTATTGATGAGGGAGCTGATGTTTAGCTCCCATTTGAGGTCCTCAGTGATGGCGGTGCCGAGGAAACAAAATTACTCCACAGGCACACAGTTGTGTGTGTGTGTGTGGGGGGGGGGGTCTCCTGAAGTCCACCACTATCTCCACTGTCTTCAGGGGGTTTAGCTCCAGGTTGTTCTGGCTGCACCAGGAAACCAGGTGGTCAACCTCCCATCAAAAAGCAGACTCATCACCCTCAGAAATGAGTCTGATGACGATGGTGTCTGTCATTCACAACTTAAGAACCTATACAGATTGGTGTCTGGAGGTGCAGCCACTAGTGTAGAGCAAGAAGAGCAGCAGAGGCAGGATGCAGCCTTGGGGGATGGGGGCACCCGTGCTGATAATGCAAGGGTTCAAGACATGCTTCTCCATCTTCACGTGCTGACTGCTGTTGGTCAGGTAGTCAGTGATCCACCCGCAGGTGGAGTGGGGCACATGGAGCTGGGAGAGTCTGTCCTTGAGGAGAGCCGGGCTGATTGTGCTGAATGCAGAGCTGACGTCCACAAACAGGATCCTGGCGTAGGTACCAGGAGAGTCCAGGTGGAGGAGGACTGAGTGGAGAGCCATGTTGACGGCATCATCTGCGGATCTGTTGGCACTGTATGTGAACTTTAGCGGATCCGGGAAAGGGGTTGTGATGGACTTGAGGTGGGAGTGCATAAGGTACCAACATAGATGTACATTTTCTCGGATTGGTAAATTAATGCCATGTCTTGTCTTACATGATGTTTTTATCTTTTTCCATATGTCAAATCTAACCTATATCGCTATCACTTTAACACTCCTTACATGTAGAGAGAGCAGTGACTTGTGTTTGTCAGTCTCAGTTAGACAGCTTACTGTATATGAAGCATCTGTGGTGACAGGCATGGCCGCTAGTCCATGAATACTGGGATGGCATCCCGCGCCTTACCTGTGCCCCCATCCATAGGGTGAGTGGTTGTGTCAGGAAGGGCATCTGATGTAAAATTTTGCCAAATCAGTATGCGGACTGACGACTAGACCGGCTCGGTCGAGGCCCGGGTTAACAATGGCCACCATTGGTGCTGTGCCCTCACATGGTGCCGATGGAAACTATAAAATCCGCCGTAGCGACCCCTGAAAAACAGGGAACAAGCCGGAAGAAGAACTGTATATCAAGCATCTACCTGCCAAATCCTGTCAGCATCAAACACTTCAAATCATCACCAATGTGGCTTCAGCAGCATCTGGACATACAAATGACAGACTTTTTTTTTGTTATTGTTTTTTTGGCATTCGCTGCCCAAATGACACATAGCATGTCCGTTTTAAAGTCCGCATGCTTTTCATTAAATATGAAAAACTACCCCCACAAAAAGTGAGTCAAAGACAAGGTGGAAGGAAATCCGGGTAACGTAGCGGTCTATTCCATTGCCTATCAACACAGGGATCGCAGGTTCGAATCCCCGTGTTACTTCTGGCTTGGTCAGGCGTCCCTACAGACACAATTGGTCGTGTCTGCGGGTGGGAAGTCTGTGGGTATGTGTCCTGGTTGCTGCACTAGCGCCTCCTCAGGTCGGTTGGGGCGCCTGTTCGGGGGGGGGGGGAACAGCGTGATCCTCCCACGCACTACGTCCCCCTGGTGAAACTCCTCACTGCCAGGTGAAAAGAAGTGGCTGGTGACTCCACGTGTATTGGAGGAGGCATGTGGTAGTCTGCAGCCCTCCCTGGATCAGCAGAGGGGGTGGAGCAGTGACCAGGACAGCTCGGAAGAGTGGGGTAATATTGGCCAAATACAACTGGAGAGGAAAAAAAAGAGGGGGGGGGGATCCTAAAAAAAAAGAAGACAAGGTTGAACTATTCCTATGAGGATTTGGAGGGAAAATTATCGCGGGGATGCTGGAGCCTATCCCAGCATAAGCGGTTTGGATAATGGATGAATGGATGAATGAATGAATGAATGAATGAATGATTATTTAAATGTTTAAAATTAATGTGGTTTATCTTGTATCACCCCAACCAGAGACGGTGGGGTTAAGTCTTCATGCAAGACACTTTCCAGGAAAATGAGGAATCTCACATCGTTTCAGTTTCTTCTTTAGCTTGACCATGCAAAAGCTTTTAGCTTTTTTAGCAAATGCTAAACCACTCGATATGTCGAAATAAAATAAAACTATCAAAAAATAAAATGGTTCCTAAACTACAGTGAGACATGTCAGACACCTCATGGAGGCTCCGTCAGGACTTCCTCTGGCCAATTCGATCTCTGTGTCCACCACCTCTCTTCCTCTCTTTCTTCAAGTGTTCCTCCTCTCATGGCTCCCAGTCACACACACACACACACAAAACAAGAAAACGGTGCTTTGAAGAATTTTAGGCTGGTTTCTTTTACCCCTTTTATTCTTGCCAGTGATCTCCAGCGTGGCACAAAGGATCACACGATATCTGAAATAACTTGTTCCTCTCTGATTATGATGCCCTCAGAGATGAGGTGAATTCACGCGGTGGGTGTCCCAGTAGCAGGTATTAGCGACGGGGTGAGAAACCACAGCTTTCTGGAGAGATGGCGTCTTAAAGAATTGGTTCACCCCCCCTTTTCTCCAAAATTGTACCCGGCCAATTACCCCACTCTTCTGAGGAGGGCTGCAGACTACCTACCACATGCCTCCTCCGATACATGTGGAGTCACGGGCCACTTCTTTTCACCTGACAGTGAGGAGATTTGCCAGGGGGATGTAGCACGTGAGAGGATCACGCTATTCCTCCCCGCCCCCCGAACAGGCGCCCTGGCCAGGACACATACCCACATCCGGCTTCCCTCCCACAGACAAATTGTGTCTGTAGAGACACCCGACCAAGCCGGAGGTAACACGGGGATTCGAACTGGAGAGCCATGTGTTGGTAGGCAATGGAATAGACCACTACGCTACTCGTATGCCCCCTTGGTTCACTTTTTTCTACCCATAATCTAACATCAGTAAGGATTGTGAAAACATAAAGTTCTCTTACTTCAGCATTAAGAAACCTATCACTTCCAACACTGTCGAACTGGCAGTTGTTTTAGCCTACAAAAATGATGACAGACTACACCTATCTCTTAACATTTCTTTTTGCTGGATGGGCATGCATGTCTAATCTAGGATGAACATCCGGCATGTTCCTTTCATCCGCTCTTACTTTCTGATATGCAACATATTGCATGAAAGATATTTTCCCCCTTAGTGGGAGTTGTTGACCAACCAAATGCATGCTTTTCTGACTCGGCACAAAATGCTTTACAGTTATGCTGAAACCCACATGACTAGCAATACAAAATTTGCACACTTGCACTTTGGCAGCAGAAAGGCAAGCCACAACACGGCAGTAGAAAAACCTGGTTCATTAAAATCAATCATTAACATTATTACAACGAATGAACGAGAAAATCATACTAGGGGTCTGGGGTGCAAGCCTAGAGGGTCACTGCTGTACTGCTAGTAGTTTTATGCATGGAGCTCTATTGCGCAGCTCCTAAAATGTCATTGGTTTCCGTCTTGATCCCATCTTCTGTACCGCAGAGATGGAACATTTTTCTTAAACAGTATTTAGTCATGACTCACATCCTGGTTCAGTTTAGCTCCCGGGGAGAGAAATTGAAATGGTTTCATTTCTATGCACAACACTTAGCGGGGAAGGCAACCACTTCAGAAGAATTGCCCCCTTTTCTGATTGAAACACCGGTTGTGATTGGAGTGCACTCATCCTCTGTAGTGGCTCAGTCATCTCGGTGCTGGGGTTGAATTCCAGCTGAAAAAACATTAAGGGAAAGTCGTCTCCCCTCACTAATCTGTAGGACTTCATCTGACATGGAGAACTGCTGTAATTTAAAGTTGAGAGCTCCTCTGCCAGGTGCAGTGATGAAGGTCAAAGCTGTGTTTAAGGGTTCCACTTTTACATCTACAGAATGGAGGGCCAACTCTTATTTCCTCTCTCAAGAAAAGGGAAAACTGTAGAAATTCTTGGGTTTGTGCGCAGACGTAGGTCATAAATGATGATCGAGGAGTGTTGCCAAGTCACAGCATCTTGTTAACTATTTCCAGTTTTTTATTAACTATTTTCAGTTTATTTTATCCCAAATCCATCCATCATAGGCATTGTTACACAGAAAACACAATCAAAGTGTGTCAGATAATTTAAAATCAATGTCAGATGATTTGATTTGAGTTGAGTCATGGCGGCCTCTAGGCTCACCACGCTAAAAGCTCTGTTGTTGTCTGTGTCACTACTGTCCCGAGTTATTTGTTTGTCACTTATGCACAACTATACCTGCATGGAACTATTTAACATCAGAGAAGAATTACATGGAACCCAAGACCAGCAACACATACCGAAAGGGCAGCATGGTGGCCCGGTGGTTAGCACTGTTGCCTCACATCGAGAAGGTCCTGGGTTTGAACCCCAGGCCATCCCAGATCCTTTCTGTGTGGAGTTTGCATGTTCTCCCCGTGTCTGCGTGGGTTTCCTCCGGGTGCTCCAGTTTCCTCCCACCATCAAAAAGCCATGCATGTTAGGGTTAATACTCCTGTCTGTGCCCCTGAGCAAGGCAATGGAAAGAAGAACTTGAGTTGGTCCCCAGGGCACTGCAGCTGCCCACTGCTCCTATACAACAGGATGGGTTAAGTGCAGAGTGCAGATTTCACTGTACCTGTACAATGACAAAATAAAGTGGCTTTCTTCTTTCTTCTTCTTCGTCTTTCCTGAGGAATTGTTGTCATCCCGCCCACCAGGGAACTCATATGGTGTATTCATTTGTATATTTGCATAATTGTTATAATGTGGGCAGACAGAATAATTGTAAGAGGGATTAAATTCATGTGAAGATGATTTGCCAAAAACAGCAGGGAGAAAAGTGGTGGTGCAAGATGTCAGGACAGCCTCTAGTGTCAACATGACCATTAGAAGGTTCGGGCAAAAGAGAGGATTGACCTCATCTTGTTTGAGCAAGGAAGCACCTGCTCCCTCTTACGAGTGATCACTGTGGTGTCTCATTGTGGGTGGAAGATTAATTCACAGGTAAAATTGTATCATAAACTGAAAAAAAAAAAAACCTGGTTTATGTTTATTGTGGTATCATGGAATTGAAGATCACACACATCTTTGTGCAACAGGAAATCACCCAACCTAAAAGGAGTAAAAAATAATTTGGAAAGTGCCAAAAATCCATAAGGACATTAAAATGTCATAGTGACCATTAAAGTCACAATATCTGATGACAGGGGGGAAAAACAACACGTAGCAAAAAGATGTTGGCAAAAACGTTGGTGGGTGGACATCGGTTGCACAAGGAAGGCGTGTACTGATACATGTGTTTAAATGTGGATGTTTAAGCCTCAGTTGGGCAGTTGCACTGCAGGACAACTCTGGCTTTTTTTTTTTTTGCATACAATAAAGTCTTTAAACCAGAAAATCTCATTGTCTCGAAGACCATTTGATTTTGACTGGTTCTCTGACAACTGACCACCACACTCACACATTCATGCATGGGGGGGGGGGCACAGGCAAGCCGGGATTCTATACTGATTCAAGTGTCAGTCTTACCAACCCCCACTACCATCTATTCTACTCTCAAATGTCCGATCCCTCGTGAAAAAAATGGAAGAGCTCCTACTCCTGATCTAAAAAAGAATAAGCAGAATGATCAGACTTCTGTTTTTTTCTGAAACCTGGCTCAACGATAACATCCTGGACTTGGTCATAACCCCATCAGGGTATACCATCGACCAAGGCGACAGGTCATTTAGTCAATTAGGAGGCAGCATCTGCTTAATGATTTACCAGCAATGGTGCACTAACTCCACAGAAGTACACCAGTCGTGCTCCCCTGATTTGAAGTTTCTCACCATAACCTGCAGACCCTTCTATCTCCCACAAGAATTTGCATCGACTGTCTAAAACACTATTTATATCCTCCCCCACGCTAATGCTAGCATTGCCATATGCAAGTTAGCTCATCACATTGCCATTATAGACAGAAGCTATCCATATTCTCCTGTAACAATTATGGGTGACTTAAACCACACTAATCTCTCCTGTGAGCTTCCCAGCTGAGCCACAAGTGAAATGCCCCACTAGAGGTGCAAATATTCTACACCATTACTATAGCACAATCAAGTCGGCTTACCGTGCTTTTCTGAAAGCTCCACTATGACAGTCTGATCATGCCATGCTGCTCCTCGTCCCAACGTGCAGGCAAAAGCTTAAAATCCAAACCCAAAACTGTTAAAAGCCGCACCGAAGATGCAGTCAACACTCAGAGGTTGTTTTGAATGAACTCGCTGGGATGCTTTCGAATCCATGTGTGAGTCCCTCTACGAGTACGCAAACACTTTGTCATACTATTATTCCATTGACTGAGACAGCCACGAGATAAATACCAGAAGGCCGTTGAATGACCTGCAGATAACTGAGATGTCAGTGACATGACAGTGATGAAGTAATACTGCCCACATTTTAAAATCATCACAGTTTACCTGACGACAGTGTCAGAGGTACCTGCACATGGTCAACGGAGGGGTTGACTGTACCGGTATAGTAGTCCACATGGTAGCATCACCCTTACGCCTAGTGTATCTTATATATATATTAGATATTACAGATGCATGTAAGATGGACATTGTAACGGGGATATTTTAAAGACAGCATGGCCTCTGTGGGCATCCCTGCTACGTCATCCTTATGTAAAATAATCCCAGTCTAAAATTAAACTCATGGAAGAAAAAGTCACAATACTTTTTAAAGTTTGATTCAGAATAATGCAATATCTAACTTGCTGTGAAAGAAGCTCAATCTTCTTTTTCTTTTTTTATTTGGAATCACATATTTTAAAGAAGCTCATTCTTAATGCAGGCATGGTACCCAAGATTTTATTTTGAGGATTTTTGTACTTTTAATTTTGATACACTTGGTGACAACTCCATTCATATGAACTGTGAGCAACAATTTCCAACTACCTCTACTACTCCTCCACCGCAACTACCTCTACTACTTTACCACCGCAACTACCTGTACTACTCCACCACCGCAACTACCTGTACTACTCCACCACCGCAACTACCTCTACTACTCCACCACCACAACTACCTCTACTACTTCACCACTGCCACTACCTCTATTACTCCACCACCGCAATTACCTCTACTACTCCACCACCGCAACTACCTATACTACTCCACCACCACAACTACCTCTACTACTTCATCACCGCAACTACCTCTATTACTCCACCACCACAACTACCTGTACTACTCCACCACCGCAACTACCTATACTACTCCCCCACCACAATTACCTCTACTACTCCACCACTGCAACTACCTCTATTACTCCTCCACCACCACAACTACCTGTACTACTCCACCACCGCAACTACCTATACTACTCCACCACCGCAACTACCTCTATTACTTCACCACCGCAACTACCCCTACTACTCCACCACCGCAACTACCTCTACTACTCCACCACCGCAACTACCTCTGTTACTCCACCACCGCAACTACCCCTACTACTCCACCACCGCAACTACCTCTACTACTCCACCACCACAACTCCCTCTACTCCTCCACCACTGCAATTACCTGTACAACTCCACCACCGCAGCTACCTCTACTACTCCACCACCTTTCAACATCGAGCACAAACACACCATTTTCAGCAACCTTGCAATCCTCAGAGGGCAGAATGATATTTGATTAGTTCAAGACTCAGCCGCTAACATCCTGCCCTCACCTGTAACTTCCTCTCACACCTGCAGAGCACGACGCTCACTTCCCTATTGACTAACAAGGCGTTAAAAAAAGAAAAGTTTCTTCAAGCAACAGAAGGCTCTTATGCCAGAGTGTTGTTTTCCTGCAAACACCTTGGTCTTTTGTTTACGTTGCTCCTTTCAACCTTGCTGTTTTTCACTGTTTCCTGCATCTCCAGAATAGGTCCCCTACATGTGGCTTCCGAGTTCAGCTCTGCCGAGCTCATTTGAAAGTCAAATGTCCCCACC